>NC_059505.1:16230000-16541250 GCF_914767665.1 Harmonia axyridis
GTCGATATTGTAAGGCCCAAAGTTCCACATTTCGAAGCAGTGAAATCAATTTCCACTGTTATTTATTGGGCTGAAGAAAATTTTATGGAAATACAAGACATAATAACTTTGAAACGCCTGCAAGAAAAAGCTGTACTGGAAAATTTGAAGAGTAAACAAATTCAAACCAAAATTACACAATATTTCAAGTGTTAAAATAAATGAATTATTATAAAATACGTCACAAAATTTGCACATTGCCCTACCCCCCTTAAGATGAACACTTCCGATAACTCGAACACCCTTGATACATTTTGTGTTCACAGTATCGCGAGTCTACTGTACTAGTTGTCAGGAATATGAAAAGTTTTCGAAAGCTATTTCTGAAACAGAAAAAACACTGATGAAAAACTTCAAAAGAATAGTTATCAGAGGTAAGAGAAGCCGTGGTATACCAGTTTTAATCACAGAAGCATTTGAATTCAATTTTGAAAAACAGAGAATATGTTTTCGAAAAAGTTGACTATTACCTATTCGAAAACCTTGCAACGCAGTTGCCTACCATGGGATATAAGATATTAAGGAAATATGCTATGTCTTAAGGTAAAAATCCAGACGCTATTACTTCCACTAGACTAAGAAAACATCTTGCCCCTCTTACTAAATTGTTCAATATGAGAGACAATGATATGGATCAATTAGCATCACTTATGGGGCATACACTCGGAATACATCGATCATCCTATCGACTTCCTGATGACGTCTGTCAAACAGCAAAAATATCGAAATTGCTCCTACCTATGGAAAAAAGCAATGCAGGCCAATTCCAAGGTAAATCTTCGGACGAAATCGAGTTGGATTTAGAAGAAGATCTGGATATCGAACAACCAAATGACTATGTACTCCAAATGGGAAACGAAATGGACCAGGAGCCAACGTTATTCATTGGGAGAGGAAACACAGAACCAAGCAAATGAATATATGAGCCCGCTAAATGCAAAACTCTGTATTTGCAAAAAAATGAAAAACTAGGTTAATCTTGGGTTAGATAGATTCAGTAATGGACAAAAGCACTGTACATATTGTTAGATGCACAACTTCATATATTACATGTTACAAGTCAGTAAATGTTAACGTCAGATGCAAATCTCTTTAAAAATATCTATAATATATGTATATTATTCTTGATATTATCCCATTTATGAATTTTGGAAGGACATGTTCATAATTTTGGAACAAAATTGCAGGTAATATTAATTATCGGATATTCTGGTGCATGCAGAAGAGTCGAGTTGAGCAGTACGACTACAAATGATTTCAAGTTTGAGGAAAATTCTGTATTTATTACTATACCAAAAACAAAAACCAACCAACAGAGGATATTTGTTATTTCCAACTCCATCTGGCTGAAGTTAATAACCGAATATTATAAATTACGACCAGCACATACTAGATTCTTTTTGAATTATAAATCGGGTAAATGTACAGTGCAGCCGATTGGTATTAATGAAATGGGATCGATGGTTAGAAGGATAGCAAAATTTTTGAATCTGCCAAATTTAGAAGTATATTCAGGCCACTGCTTTCGCAGATCATCTGGCTCTCACCTGACAAATAAAGGAGAGGATATAATATCCTTGAAAAGACATGGAGGATGAACGAGCTCTTCTGTTGCTGAGTTATGTAGAAGCTTCAGCACAGAAAAAGTTACATATTGCTCAAACCTTGGCTAGCCATATTCCTGCATCTAGTAGTCAGAATTCGAACGTTCCAATTACAAATACAATTGGCGAAAGTACAAGTACAACTAACATAACCACTTCGTATGAAAATATACCTGGTGTATCATTTACTGCAGGGATGCATTCTAATATTTCAATAAAAGTTTTCAATAATTGTACTTCAAGAATGAATAACATATTATAAAATAATTTTTATTTATTTTCATAGAATCATATATTAGGACATTTGCAGTATTTCTTCTATAGTTATCCAAAAATATAAGTTTATGAAGGATTAATATTGTTGATTAGAATAATAATATTATTGCTTTATTACGATAGCCCCTGACATGGTTTTTGTAATAGGGTTTCATCATGTAGACATCTAATGCAAAGGCGTCGTCACCAATTAAATAATATGGATATCCATCTCCCACTCTTCCGCAAACACTGTCTACAGTCAGAGAGCACCACAAGACAACTCCAAAGTAAGTTCCATAGGTCAACCAAAGGTCGAGATAGTAAAACAGAGATATGAGAAAGCAATGGAGCTTGCTAAAAGGAAGGATTCTGTGGGAAGGACCATGCTACTTCAAATAATACAACAAGAGTCTATTGCTCTCCTCCCTGCGGATGACAGCATCTCAGAACTAGAGTTGCTGAGGCGCTCTGTGGAACTCTATATCTTGAAGGTGCAAGACAAAACATCTTTCCTACAGAAAAGGGCAGAATATTGCCCAGAAATAGAGGAGGAATCCGAAGAGGGCTCAGAATCAGATGATGATTCAGATTAATACGCAAAATGTGTAAACTCATGTGGCACAATTTAATGAAGCCAAAGAGAATCAACAAGCTCCAGGTGGGAATGCAGTGACCTTAAAAGTGCCATTAACCTTAAGATTAATATTAATATTTACCTCTCTTATAGATTATATCTAGACATAAGTGATAAGGTATCTGTCCCTGGTAGAGGTACTGGTTTAGGCACATTAAATTCACCTAAATTATTTTTCCCCATAGCCGACTTTTTAAATACAGTGGAACTCCCCTAACTCGAACTTCCCTATCTCGAAGAATTCTTCAAGTCGAATTTTCTTGAAAGCAAAAACGTTTCGACAACATCGCCATGTATTTTTTCCCTATAAGTCGAATTTCCATAACTCGAATATTTCTGAAACTCGAACTGAAATTCAGCAGTAACCGAGGCGGCAACCAAGCATAACTCGAATTTTTTCGGCAAACGCTCACTGCAACTTCGGGGAATTACCGAGCGGGGAGTCGCCGACAGATCCAATCTTGTTTTTCTTAGTTTCCTTACGAACGTTGAATCGCGCACGCGCTCTATAAAATATCAGTTCTGATAAGTTACGTTGTGAAATTTAAAAAGGCTTTGTGTTGGGTATCAGTGGTGAACTAAAATGACATCGAAGCGAAACTTGAAGTGTTTGACGCTGAAGGAGAAATTAAAATTAATTGCTGAAGTAGAAACAGGCGAAAAGAAAAAGAAAGTTATTGCCCAACAATTTGGGATTCCCCCAAACACGTTAATAACCATTTTGAAAAACAAAGATAAACTTTTAGAAAAACAAGGTAGCTATGATTCTAACTCCGAACGGAAAAGGCTTACAACTTGTGTGAATATCGGTGTTGATGAAGCTATGCTTAAGTGGGTTACTACCGCGCGTGCCAAAAATCTTCCTCTTTCGGGAGTCCTAATCAGAGAGAAAGCTCTAGAATATGCCGCTGCTTCGGGTCACGAAGATTTTTCAGCTAGTGTAGGGTGGCTAGATAAATTTAAAAAAAGACATAATATCGCCCAAATGTCAGTTTGTGGTGAAAGTGCTTCTACAGATACAAAATCTAGTGAAGATTGGAAAAACAACGTTTTGCCAGATTTAATCAGACAATTCCACGAAAACGATATTTTTAACGCTGATGAAACGGGTATTTTCTTCAAATGTTGACCCAACAAAACATTAGCTTTTAAAGGTCAAAAATGCTTTGGTGGCAAACACAGCAAGGAGAGAATTACAGTTATGGTTGCCAGCAATATGAGTGGTTCAGAAAAGTTGAAGTTGCTCGTTATTGGCAAGTCAAAAAACCCACGTTGTTTTGAGGGCATAAAATCACTTGATTTTGATTACGAGCACAATAAGAAGGCGTGGATGAAAAGTGAAATTTACGCTAAGTAGCTCAAAAGTCTAGATAAAATCTTTGTTGCCCAGAATAGGAAGATTTTACTTTTTATGGACAATTGTCCTGCACATCCTAAAAATGTAGAAGTAAGTCTAAAAAATATTAAACTGGAATATTTTCCTCCTAATCTGACGTCTGTTCTACAACCAATGGATCAAGGGATTATCAAAAATCTTAATCAGCATTATAGAAAACGAATAGTAATGAATGTCTTGGCACATATGGAAGAATCAAGTCCTGCCACTGTATCGTTACTTGATGCAATCAGGGATCTCAATAAAACCTGGAATTGCGATGTGAAACAACAAACAATCCGTCATTGTTTTAGAAAGGCAGGTTTTGTTAAAGATGAATTAATACAGAATGCTGCTACAGCTGACTGGGATGAAGGCGACGATCTTCCATTGTCTGAATTGTAACAATTTTGGACAACATGCAAAAGGGCAATGGGAAGCGCCGATGTTTCTTTTGAAGATTACGTCGATATTCACGATGGTGTGCAAACAATGGGATTACCAACAGACGAAGAAATTTTAGAAGACGTTATAGAAAATCTAGTTTCTTCTGAAAAAGGTGAATTTGAAGTGATATGTAGCATTAATGTTAAACACACATGTCATAATCTATTGTTTTAGACTCAGAGAAAGAGGAATTTTCTAGTGAGGGCGAGGTTGAAACAACTACTGATGTCACAACCACCTTCAAGCAAGCGTATTCTGCTCTTCAGACCCTGAGAAATTTTGCTTCGTCAAAAGAAAATGTTCCGCTTGCAGTACATGTGTCGTTAAATTTAGTGGAGGATTTCATAGACAGAAATAAGTGGTCCGTATTTAAACAAACGAAAATTACAGATTTCATTAAGTAAGAATACATGTGTATTTGAAATAAATGTACAAGTTTCGATTTTTTTGTATTTGTTTTTTTGTGTGTTTTTATTAAATAATGTATGTTGGAGAAACTCTGTATCTAAGATATCTATGAAACATAATTTTTTTGACGTTGTCAATATTTCGAAGAAATTACATTTTGATGTTGTCAGTTTTATGAATATATTTTACGAGACAATAAATATTTGAAGCCTCCTTTGGAATCATATTTGTTTACCATTCTCCATATTAGACGTCTTTGTTCACCGGGTAGGTGTTCTTTGGAGACGAAACAATTTGGCGACCGTGACAGGACACCTTCAGATTATGGAGAAGGTGAAGAAGATGCTTGAGGCTCAGAGAGTATCATTCACTCGAATTTATGATGCGGTGATCACACTGCTTGGTGAGAAGAATATTAATTTAATTGAAATTCGAGGAAATGTTCGAATATTGGACCAGAAAATCGAGTTGATTGCTGATTTGGGCAGACAATTGCTAGATCATATCCTAGAGTCAGAAAGCAGCGAAGAGAGTACTTTGCTTTCCGAAATTGAATCAGCAGATAATTTTTTGAAAAAATATCATGAACTCAAGTTGATTGTTGAGAATCATTCACCGAATCATTCTGATGAAACAAGTAACGTATCATACGTATGTTCCACCCACACGAAGCGTAAACTGAAGCTACCTACTATAGAATTCAAGAAATTTGGAGGTGATATCAGAGACTGGCTTCCATTCTGGAGTCAGTTTAAGCGAATTCACGATGATGAAGATCTTCCCGTTGAAGACAAGTTTCAATATCTTTTACAAGCTATGGTTCCGAGCTCTCGTGCTCGTCAATTGGTTGAGAGTTATCCACCTAGCGGAGACAATTATCCCAAAGTTATTGAAAGCCTTGAGAGTCGATTTGGCCGAAAAGATCTTCTTGTTGAAGTTTATGTTCGAGAGCTGTTAAAATTGGTACTGACTAGTATTGGGAATAGAAATAAGCTTAGTTTTCTCTATGATAAGCTAGAATCCCAGTTGCGATCATTGGAAACTCTAGATGTGACATCAGATACATGCGCAGCAATGTTGTACCCACTGGTGGAATCTTGCCTCCCCGAAGATTTGATTAGGGTATGGCAAAGGAGTAATCATTATGATGTTGAATCCACTTTGAAAATACGTTTGGATAACCTGATGATCTTTCTTAGAAAGGAAGTTGAAAATGAAGAACGCATTACTTTGGCGGTTGCTGGTTTCGACATGCAATCTAAAACAAAAAAGATTGTGGATTGTCCTCCTGTAAAAAATGCTCTTCCAACAGCATCTGGACTGATGAATAATAAATTCCAGAAGAAATGCCACTTTTGCAACGGAAGTCATTGCAGTGGAGATTGTTCAGATGCCAGAAATTGGACACTAGCTGATCGTAAGAAGAAATTGATTGAACGGGGGTGCTGCTATCTATGTCTTAAATATGGTCACATTGCAAGAAAATGCAGAGTAAATTCGGTGTGTTCAATCTGTAATGGAAGACATGTTGATATCATGTGTACAAAGACTGATGAAACAACTACGAAATTGGTACCTGCTCCAAAACAGTCAAATGTACCTTCTCGTGGATGTTCTCCTAAGCAATTAGTTGAGTCGAGATGGTGGGAGGGTCCGGAATGGCTAAAAAAATCCCCTGAACAATGGCCTTCTCAAAATTATTCTGTCGAAGAAAATGTTATCAATACTGAAAAAAGAAAGTGTGTGACTTCTTCAATGTTATTTTCAAACCAATGTTCTTCATGGTTCTACGAGCGTTTTTCAGGATTCGAAAAAATCGTGAGGATATTGAGTTGGATACGAAGATTCATTTTCAACTCTCTTAACCGAAATGAAAAGAAAAGAGGTCCATTGTCACTGGCAGAGCTGATTTCGTCCGAAAAATGCATCATAAAGTTTATTCAAGAAGAGGCATTTGAGGGACTGAATGATCCCAAACTGAAAACTTTATGTGCTTTTATTGATAATGATGGAATAATACGACTTTCAACGAAAATTTCTGCCCGAGAAGATTCGCGAGATTTCCGTTTCCCAGCTGTTTTACCCAGCAAGCATCCAGTAGTCGATAAAATTGCTCATGAACAACATGTGAAAGCTTCCCATGTTGGTGTACAGGGCCTGCTGAGAGAAAGATTTTGGATACTTAAAGGAAGAAAAACACTTAGATCAATCGTTACAAAATGTGTTGTATGCAGACGATACAATGGAAAATCATCCGAAGTTTCACCGATACCTTTGCCAAGAGATAGAGTGAGAGATGCAAATGTATTCGAAGTCGCAGGTGTAGATCTTGCCGGTCCACTTGGCTTGGATTGGCCACTGGCTCGAATAGAAGAAATGATTCCAGGGCGAGATGGTAAAATTCGAGTAGTTCGCTTGAAAACAGCTACGGGGTCATTATTGAGACCAGTGCAAAGAATTTATCCCCTAGAAATCAATAGTCGGGATAACGAAATAGATTTCCATGCTCTAAACAAAATAGGACAAGAAAAAATGAAAGAAGAGAAAGAAACGAAAAGGGACAGAGAACCAGAAGAACAGAAAAATGAAAAAGATGACAAACCCGCACATGAGAAAAAACCTGTGGTCACAAGATATGGGAGAATTGTCAAACCCCCATCGAAGTATACAGGGTGATTTGGAATTGAGTTACTCCTCTGATGTTTTGTAACTCAAGGTGGGAGTATGTTGGAGAAACTCTGTATCTAAGATATCTATGAAACATAATTTTTTTGACGTTGTCAATATTTCGAAGAAATTACATTTTGATGTTGTCAGTTTTATGAATATATTTTACGAGACAATAAATATTTGAAGCCTCCTTTGGAATCATATTTGTTTACCATTCTCCATATTAGACGTCTTTGTTCACCGGGTAGGTGTTCTTTGGAGACGAAACAATGTACATACATGGGACCGTGTTTTTGTAATACATCTGCAATACATTTGCATATATATATACGTGTTTTTTTTATTGGTCACCCTCAACTCAGTCCAGTTTTCCTTATTTCGAATTTTCCGTAACTCGAAGTGAAACTACTGGCCCTTGGAGATTCGAGTCAGGGAAGTTCCACTGTATACCGCTGTCTCCTTCCTTTCCATATGAACCCACATCAACAGCAATGAATTTATAGTTTGCATCTACAATAGCCAATAGTACAGTGGAATAGTAGTCTTTGTAATTAAAGAACATTGATCCGCTGTTTTGCGGAGCTCTAATGCGTATATGCTTGCCATCAATTGCTCCAAAACATTTCGGGCAATTCCACCTATTCCAAAAATTTTCCCCTATTTGTTTTAATTGATTTTCCGTTGGCACAGGAAGGAAAATTGGTACTAAATTCTTTCGCAAACTTGCAACAACTTGCTGGACTATTCTGCTTATATAGCTTGCTGATATTCGATAATTGAATTCTAAAGATGCGTATGTTTCACCAGTTGCCATGAATCTGAAATTTTTAAACCTGCTTCAGAGATTCCTATCAAAGAATCAAGCACAAAAATAAACTACCGACTGGATCAGCAGCCGGCAGCAAACCAAAAAAATGGCCTTTGATTGAAAGACTCATTTTTTTGGAAAAAGTTCCTACAGAAAGAAGCACTATATCAAATATTGAGTTAGCTAACGATGCCAATGATACTGAAAGTGAAGTAACACATGATGTTGAAAACGGTTTCAATAGAGAAAAAAAAGGTTATGTGGAACCTGGTGATGAAATCGAAATGAACAGCGGAGGTGCAAGTGAAGCAGTAATGGTCAGTGTATCGACTAGTGCAATAGAGCAAAACATTTCAGAAACGGCTGATATGAAACAAAACAAAAAGAGTGGAAAATCTAGTCGGTGTGAATTCAAAAAAAAATGAAAGTCAAAATAGTTCTTTGCAGATGGCTCTACGACATTCAGACTTTGACACAACAGCACCAGCAGGAACCAGATGTGGATGGCATCGAATCATTTTGCACGCACGTTGGAACCATGTTGCGAAAACTTACTCCGGCCTTGAGAATCGAGGCCAAAAGTAAAGTTTTTAATCTCTTAGTAGATTATGAAGTAAAGAGCCTAAACCAGAGTTCCAGTAATTCTTTTAGTAGTTCCCCGGCCGATCAAGGTTCCGAAATTTCATTACAAAATGCTACTGATTTAAGTATTTCCAATACATATAATGTTTCACCAAGTACTTCTCAAGCATATTACCAACTAAATGAAAATGAATCTTTTACATATTTACCTTAAAGTTAGAAATAATTTTTCCTCAGCCGTAATTGAACCTTTTTTCTTTTGTTGAATATCGTTTTCAATTAAACTAAGAACAAATTTAAATTGTGCTTTATTTAGTCTGCAGTACTTCCTGAATTTCTCTTCCTTCAAATTGAAGTGTCGTTTTATTAGGATGTTCATCAACTCTAGATGTATATAATGAATCGATTTTTTCCTCTTCTCAGATGCAAACAGGAGCAACATTATTTCATCATCCTCTTCTTCATCCTCCATCAATCGTTGCAGGAGTTCCCGTTTTCGTTTATTCAAGTTGTCAGACATAGTTCGGTTTGTAAACGCACAACTGTTCACAATGACTCCTGCTTCACTACTGCACTTGGCAGTCGGAGTCGCCGTCCAGGCCGCGGTCGCTGCTATCCGTAAGCTCGTGGCAGCGCTGCACAGCAGTGGCAATGGGCAGCGGCTGCCGGCCGCGACTGCCGGCAAGCGACTGCTGAGATCGGAATGCTACCTTAAGATTCTTTCAACACATTGAAAAGTTTCTGACTACAGCATTGAATTTTGAAATTTGAATAATTATCGGATATTCTGGTGCATGCAGAAGAGTCGAGTTGAGCAGTACGACTACAAATGATTTCAAGTTTGAGGAAAATTATGTATTTATTACTATACCAAAAACAAAAACCAACCAACAGAGGATATTTGTTATTTCCAACTCCATCTGGCTGAAGTTAAAAGCCGAATATTATAAATTACGACCAGCACATACTAGATTCTTTTTGAATTATAAATCGGGTAAATGTACAGTGCAGCCGATTGGTATTAATGAAATGGGATCGATGGTTAGAAGGATAGCAAAATTTTTGAATCTGCCAAATTCAGAGGTATATTCAGGCCACTGCTTTTGCAGATCATCTGCCTCTCACCTGACAAATAAAGGAGAGGCTATAATATCCTTGAAAAGACATGGAGGATGGACGAGCTCTTCTGTTGCTGAGAGTTATGTAGAAGCTTCAGCACAGAAAAAGTTAGATATTGCTCAAACCTTGGCTAGCCATATTCCTGCATCTAGTAGTCAGAATTCGAACGTTCCAATTACAAATACAATTGGCGAAAGTACAAGTACAACAAACATAACCACTTCGTATGAAAATATACCTGGTGTATCATTTACAGCAGGGATGCATTCTAATATTTCAATAAAAGTTTTCAATAATTGTACTTCAAGAATGAATAACATATTATAAAACAATTCTTATTTATTTTCATAGAATCATATATTAGGACATTTGCAGTATTTCTTCTATAGTTATACAAAAATATAAGTTTATGAAGGATTAATATTGTTGATTAGAATAATAATATCCTCAATTATATGTGGGATCCGAATTCTTAACACTAGTCCGACAGTTAACAGTGAAACTTCGAAATTAAGCAGTTTGTTTATTTAGAAATCTCAAGTTTTTCAGCTAGGAGACGGCTTGAAATAAATATGTATTGATGAAGTATGCTATAAAGACAAAGAATAACATATTTCATATGCAATTGTTTAGTTACATGTAAAAAAATCAAGAATATTCGTTATGTCCTCAAAAGTAGACAATCGGTTTTGCGTAGATATTATTAGCCGAATCTTCATTGTCGTAATAATTGAATAGTAGGCACTTTTTTTTGTGAAGCATGTTATAATTATACGGGATTCGGCTTCGTAAAATCAATTAACCATTTTGTCAGTCATGTTTTCACGGGATGCATTGAAATATCTGGAAGAAAATTTCATGTACTTATCGGATTTCGAGTTGTCTTCAGATGCTGAGTATGTTGAAAATACTAGTAATGTTCTACAAAGAAACAAGCTCGTTCAAGTGCTGATGAAATAGCTCTAAATCAAAGGGAGTACATACCACTTCGACTCCCTGATGGAAATGAACATGATAGAGGATTTCGATCCTGGAATCGAGGACTTAGGAAAGCTGGACATTGAAGACGCCGAAGAGGAAACATCTACATCGAATGGCGAGCTTTTTGATTATCTTACACCGATGAAGTAGATTTCAATTTTTATAAGGAAAAACGTAAACGTCTTTTTTCGCCTCTCCATCGTAACCCCGAGTCCAAGACGATGATTAGACCCGAGCGGACGCTGTCAGATTCGACCGATCGCCCCGGTCTGGACTTGGCGAAATATTTTCGACGTGAAACGTTCCGATACAAAAATTTAACTGTGATAGTTAAATCCGTCACAAACTCGATGGTTATCGGTTCATGCTGCAGTGAAGAGAATACTGGAACAGTATACAGCCCTCAAACCTTTTTTTCGTTGATGCTGTATCGAATAACGATATATTAACATCCGATTATATACTTCAAAAACTACAAGATCTGACCACAAAATTATTTTTAGAGTTTTTGGATTTCATATTACCATTATTCAGTAATTTGAATAGAGAGATGCAATCGAAGCATCCCAAAATTCATCTCTAATATTCAAATGTTATTCAAATCTTAAAAACAATTTTTGATTGTTTTTTGAAAAGGGAGTGCCTCATAAATAAACAAATAGAAAACGTAGATTTCAAAAACCCACAAAATTTTTTAGAAATTGATGATATTTATTATGGTGCCGCTGTTGCCATTTCTCAGTGCCAACGAACATCTTAGTGAAGAAAAAATTAAATTTTTTAAAGTCAGGTGCTTGGATTTCTATATAGAGGCCTGTCAACAAATAATTCAAAGATTCCCATTAAAAAACAACATCATTAAGGACTTGAATATTTTTGAAGCAAGGAATGTTAAGGATGGCAAAACTGTCTCTGTGATTCCAGTGTGCAGATTGTTTCCCGGTTTAATAGGCGACAAAGATTTTCAAAACTGCGACACAAAATGGAGAACTTTGCAGAATACGGAAAAAATTAAAAAGTTTTCTGATGATGCGGTATTATTTTGGGAAGATTTATTTACATAAGCATGACACTATATTTGTACGAGATGAATCTGTATTCATCAATACATATTCGATTTTTTTAATTAGTTAGAATTCCAAAATGATAGAAACTGCAAGGATGCTTTTGAATCAAATTCGCTCGAGTCGTTTTGGTGTAAAAAAGCTATTTCTTATACCAAACTTCGAGAAATCTCCTTGCGCTATTTTATGGTTTTTTCAACGACGTATTTGTGTGAACAAGGATTTTCTGCTTTGTGGGTAATAAACCCTTTGTGGTCTGGTGGTTCCACTCCGGGACCACCTTTTAAAATATGTTCCGCAACTGGCGGAGTAATCGAGCCCTGGAACCACCCGGCGCAAAGCGATGTATATGTTACGGGCAATGTAATTATTTAGGTCAGTATTCATAATGCTTGGTTATTATGAATAATGACCATTAAAATTGGGCAATTTGATAAATTTCAATTACTTTACGATAACTTCTCACATTGCCCGGTCATTATGAATACTGCTATTATTTATTTGGGCACTTTGATTAATTGACAGCAATGGGACAACCACGTGCGTGTGATGTGATTTTGGCTGGCCAATCAGCATTCATTCTTTGTCGCTCGCCGCCTGTGTCCGTACCTGTGGCTTGCGTCGCATTATTTACGTTTTCTCGTTGCCTTTGGATGTTATTTAGCTTATGTGCGACAAATGCTTATTGATATATCTCTTAAATTCTGTCTATTTAGTGTTAGTGATTTTTCTATAAAATAAAATGCAGGAACAGTCAATAACTGATGTCAGTGACATGAAGCATCGTTTTAATGAACATCTGGATGAATTATGTTCCTCAAAAGCTCAGAATACACAAATTCTCACAAAGCCTCAATATTTGGATTTAATAGAAAAGGTTAAAACATCTAGAAGCATTTGTTCTTGAAGTAACAGATGCTAATATGTATAAATTAGGCACGAAACACGGAATTCTAAATCAACTTTATGCCAGGAACCAATTTACAATATGTAATGAGAAGTTTATATATGATGAAGATATTCCACAGAGAGAGATTTCACTAAGAGAATGTGCAAGATTGTCATCCAAGACAGGGGGCCAAGGCTATAGGCGATGTAGCTGTAAAGGTGGCTGTAAATCCGACAAGTGCAAGTGTCGTAAAGAAAAAAAGTTATGTAACTCAAAATGTCACCAAAGTGGTAGCTGCTCTAATAAATAGATATTATTATTGACATTTTGTGTAAATATAAATTTGTAAGTACGTACATATCTAATACTTTATTTTTATTTGGACTTAACTTCTGTTGGTACTTATTTCATCGCCACCGGTTTGTTTGTCAGCATTGGAAATTTTATTTGTTATTTTTGTTTCTTACTTTGTCAGTTAGATATGTAGAAATTTGTTATTTTTTATAAGAAATATGAATAAAAATTATTCTTAAATTGCCCACTTGACTTTTAGCATTATCCAAAATGACCGGGCAATGTGATATTTGCAGCATAATTTATCATTTTGTCATATCCTTTTGGGCACTTTTTAAATTGCCCGGGCATTATAAACAATACATCGTATAACATCGTATATTTCGCGGGTAGCGCATATTGCGAAATCAAAGTGGGGGTTTAGAATCAGTAAACAACAGGTGTTTTGCGAGTTTGCCGTTTGTTTTGGTTATATTTTTTAGGGTAAATTATCAAACCGTCTCTGGCTGTTTTATAAGGTAAGTTATATTTTGATATATTTATGAATATGTATTTTTCTGTTGTGTAATGTGCCATTGTAATATAGGCAAATCTTGAGGTGATTTTTGATACTTTTATTGGTGGTTCCATTTGGTACCACTACGCCAGTAAATATGTAAAATGTGACTATTCTTTACAGATTTTCAATATGAATGGGAATTTCGATTTCTCTAAAATAACGAGTGATGAGGCTTTCAATTTGCTGGAGGATATTCCGTCTGACGGATCTGATGTATCAAATATGAGGATGAAGTAGAAGATAGGGATTTGAAACTTGATGATTTAGATGGACTTGATGATATATCAGATGTAGATGAGGATATTTTGGATAAAAATAATAACTTTGAAAGTGAAGATTTTATCCGAATTCCGAATTCAACTCAATACAAACCGAAATTGAGTGCCTAGAGCGCGATGATGTAGATGTACATGATTCAGAACGGGATGAATTTGAAACGAAATATTTTTGCGTTGTTTCTCTAGCAAAAATGAAATTATCTAAGCCCGTAACAACGACCGCCAGTGTCGTATCAAATCATCCAATGACAAATGTAAAGCTACCTGACATTAAATTGATAGAATTTAACGGTAGTTATGACAAGTGGACTCAATTCCAAGAAACTTTTGATGCTCTTATCAATCAAAATAAAATGCTCACCGATATTCAAAGGTTTTTCTATCTACAAAGTTCTCTCAAGGGTGAAGCTGCTCAAATAATTGCTTCATTGAATGCTACCGAGGCTAACTACAAAATCGCTTGGGACTTATTCGGGAACGTTATCAAAATAAGAAAGCTATTATAAATTCGCACATGAAGGCAAATTTTGATTTACCGAATATTTCTAAAGAATCACACACACTCTTGAGAATATTCTTAGATGAATTCCAAAACATTTTAGATCCTTGAAACCTTAGGTGAGAATGTCACAGATAAATTAAGAATAAACACAGAAATCAAGCTAAAAAATTCAGTTAAATACTTAGGTATTGAATTAGACAAAAGGCTAAATTTCTACCGCCATATCAAAACTCAAGTTAACAAAGGATAGGTACGCCATCGAAAAGAAACTGTATCCTCTATTGTGCAGTAAAAGTATGCTCAATCAGAAAAACAAATTACCCATTTATAAAATTTACATCCGGCCAGTGGTTACATAGGGGAAATGTATCTGAGACGGCATAGCTGATGAGATGGCATACAACGTGTTTCTCGGTTGACATTCATAATTTGGCACCAGATCAATGCGCATACTCTAGAATAAGACATGGTTAAACGTCTGCGTGAGTTCTAGTGAATTCTGCAGTAGTATTTGGTCAGCGCATGCGAGGAAATTTATCAAGTCGGCTAAAAATTTACAACAGCGAGTTTTCTGAGAATATTTGAAAGAAACAGGTATATCGGTAAGTGCAAATGTTTTCGTTTATTTCTGCATACACTTTAGTTTCAGAATAATTTTTTTTTTCATCTTAGTATCCACCATTGTTATTGAGAAAGAAAAAAGTGCTGGTGATTGCTTCTGGGTGAGTTGGCATACGTGATATGCTGATGAGATGGCGTGGGTATGCCAGGCACTCTGTTAAGTTTCCTTTTCGAGTAGAAAATTCAATTATGATTTTTCAAGGAACGGGGCGTTATCAATGAACATCAACAAGACATTCCTGGAGCGAAGAGAATATGAAGGAAGCGATAAAGGCAGTTCAGGAAAAAAAAATGGGCATGTTGTTAGCCTCAAAGACGTTCAATGTGCCTAGCAACACATTAAGGCGACGTGCAATTAAAAGTGAACGGTGGAGGAAAAATTACATGGGGGGTCATAAAGTTACTTTCGATGAAACCTTAGAAAGGGAAATTGTTGAGCATTTAAAAAATTTAGAAATACATTTTATGGTTTTACAACAACCAACGTCAGAAAGCTTGCTTATGAAGTGGCGTAACCGAAGAAAATTCCCCACAGATTTTCCTATGGCAGGATGGGATTGGCTAAAAGGATTCCGGGATAGAAATCCTAGTATAAGCCTTCGAACTCCAGAATCAACGTCAATTCGCTAGAGCTAGAGCTTTCAACATGCAGAAGATTCAAAAATTTTTTGCCCTTCTTTGATAGTGTGCTGGAGGTTAAAGTTTGTTGGTGTTTAGATTGTGTTGGTGATTAGAGTTAATTATTGGGATTTATTGGATTATTTTTTTTTATTCTGTTTTTTATAGTGATATAGTTAATAGTTTCTGTTTAGTGAAAAAGGACACTTCTTTTATTTCAAAGACAAAGAGTGCCATTTTAAGAAGAAGTAGCCGCCTCATGGTGAGTTTCACAGTTGCATATTAATCCATTTTTGAATTCGAATTTCCAAAGATGTGTGGTGGTAATGAATTAATGGGAAACATTTGGGGGGGTTACGTTCCCCCAGTTCCCCCCCCCCTGAATCCGCGCTATGGTCATCTATACTTCATAACGCGCGATTTGTGGGCTATAACGCATGTTCGCGCCCAATCTAGATTCAATTAGTTTTGAGAAGATTATGGTGTAGTGGAGATTAAAATTTGTTGGTGTTTAGATTGTGTCAGTAATTAGAGTTAATTATTGGGATTTATTGGATTTTTTTTTTATTCTGTTTTTTATAGTTATATAGTTAATAGTTTTCGTTTAGTGAAGAAGGACACTTCTTTTATTTCAAAGACAAAGAGTGCCATTTTAAGAAGAAGTAGCAGCCTCATGGTGAGTTTCACAGTTGCATATTAATCCATTTTTTAATTCGAATTTCCAAAGATGTGTGGTGGTAATGAATTAATGGGAAACATTTGGGGGGGGTTACGTTCCCCCAGTTCCTCCCCCCAGAATCCGCGCCTGTGCTATGGTCATCTATACTTCATAACGCGCGATTTGTGGGCTATAACGCATGTTCGCGCCCAATCTAGATTCAATTAGTTTTGAGAAGTTTATGGTGTAGTGGAGATTAAAGTTTGTTGGTGTTTAGATTGTGTCCGTGATTAGAGTTAATTATTGGGATTTATTGGATTGTTTTTTTGGTTCTGTTCTTTATAGTTATACCGGGTGTCTGGTGAGGAATGGGACAACGTTTAGGTGGTGATGAGGGATGTCTCAAGGAGTGAGAAAATGCCATTTGAAATCATCTGAGGTACATGGTTCCTGATATACAGGGGGTTTTAGAAAAAATGTGGAAATTTCAAATGACCATAATTCAGGAAATGTGAGAGCTAATCCGATGATTTTTCGTATGAACAATGATAGAGTCAGTACGAATCTGTTTGAACGAAAAATTCGAAATAAAATCAGATCCGGACTCAGAAATTTCAGTTTTTCTGAAATTAGGTAAAAACAACACCCTGTATGCGGTTTTCAATTTTTTTGACTTCAGATTCTGAGAGAGCAGGAAAAATACTTCCGAACTCAACTGTCATCCCGAATGGCACAAATTTTTCCTGCTTTCTATGACCCTTCGAATGTCAATCTTTCGATTTTCGCTCCTTGCATATTATTATTTTCTCGACATTTCAGAATAAGAGATCCCAGATAGTTACTCATAAGAAAAAAAGGGTCATAAACGAATCAAAAATTTCATAAAAATTATCAAAAAAGCGAAAAACAGTTAACATTTGGAAAATTTACGAACTATTTCTGAAGTACTAATTGATGATTCAGTAGGAACAAGATTAATGATTAATTCTTCAAATATTGTTCAAAATGAAAACCGTCAACTTCTTTTCTCTTAGTCGATCTTTCAGATGAGTTTGGATCATTTTTTCCTGTAATATCCAAAGTTTCATTCGTCATTTCATTTCATTTCTATCATTAGTCTTGAATCTAGTTGCCAGTTATGTCAATTCTATGGTGTGCTATCATTTATGATGAGAATAGATAGAGCATTTAGTTATCTGTCAAACTAGTGATTTAATTGTTGATACAATCTTACTTCAATTTGTTGAAAATCATGCCGCACACATTTTTTAATGAAGAGTATGTTGACATGCTTTTGGTGTATGGTAAATGTGATATGAACGGAAGAGCAGCTGAAAGGGAGTATCGTAGACGTTTTCCCAATCGTCGGGTTCCAAATCACAAAATATTTGCCCGCCTTGTTGCGCATACGAAACAACATGGTACTTTTCCCAGCAAAACAGTTTCTGAAAGACCACATACAATAGAAGAGAATATCCGTGAAAATATTTTAGAAACTGTGCAAAACGATCCGGGAGTAAGTATCAGACGATTGGCTTCAATTCATGAAGTATCGAAATGGTACGTTTGGAATACTCTGAAGAGTGAAAAATATCACTCATATCACCCTCAAGTTGTCCAGCAGTTGGAACCTGGCGATGAGATCGCACGGCTTCAATTTTCCAGGTGGATAAGAAGTCATAGAAGAAATGTCCAAAGAATATTATTCACAGATGAAGCTCAATTTACTCGCGATGGAATAAACAATGCTCGAAATAATCACCTTTGGCATCAACAGAATCCTTTCGCTGTCGTACAAAGACAATCACAGAGACGCTTCAGTGTTAATGTGTGGTGCGCAGTTTATGATAATAATTTAATAGGTCCTCATTTTTTCGAAGAAAGACTCACCGGAGAAATTTATAGAGATTTCCCCATGAATGTTCTTCCTAATTTATTAGGGAATATTAATCAGAGAGGACTTATCTTCCAGCATGATGGAGCACCCCCACATTTCTCAATTTTAGTGAGAAATCATTTGAACGAGGTATATCCAAATAGATGGATAGGTCGTGGTGGTCCAAGAGCATGGCCACCTCGGTCCCCCGACATGACACCATTAGAAGTATTCCTTTGGGGACACCTTAAAACTATGGTGTACGGGCGAGAAATAAATACAAGGGAACAATTAATTCAGCGAATAATAGACGCATGTGACGAGATACCAAACAACCCGAATGTGATAAGGAAAGCAGTTTTGAACTTAATGAAAAGAGCAGATAAATGTGTAGAACTTGGCGGTTTTCATTTCGAACAATATTTGAAGAATTAGTCATTAATTTTCCAAATGTTAACTGTTTTTCGCATTTTTGATAGTTTTTATAAGAGTTTTGATTCGTTTATGATCTTTTTTTTTACTTATGAGTAACTATTTAAGATCTCATGTTTCTGAAATGTCGAGAAAATAATATGTAAGGAGCTAAAATCGGAAGATTGACATTCGAAGGGTCATAGAAAGGAGGAAAAATTTGTGCCATTCGGGATGACAGTTGAGTTCGAAAGTATTTTTCCTGCTCTCTCAGAATCTGAAGTCAAAAAAATTGAAAACCGCATACAGGGTGTTGTTTTTACCTAATTTCAGAAAAACTAAAATTTCTGAGTCCGGATCTGATTTTATTTCGAATTTTTCGTTCAAACAGATTCGTACTGACTCTATCATTGTTCATACGAAAAATCATCGGATTAGCTCTCATATTTCCTGAATTATGGTCATTTGAAATTTCCTCATTTTTTCTAAAACCCCCTGTATATCAGGAACCATATACCTCAGATGATTTCAAATGGCATTTTCTCACTCCTTGAGACATCCCTCATCACCACCTAAACGTTGTCCCTTTCCGCACCAGACACCCTGTATAGTTTTTAGTTTTTGTTTAGGGAAAGAGGACACTTCTTTTATTTCAAAGACAATGAGTGCAATTTTAAGAAGAAGTAGCCGCCTCATGGTGAGTTTCACAGTTGCATATGAATCCATTTTTGAATTCGAATTTCCAAAGATGTGTGGTGGTAATGAATTAATGGGAAACATTGTTTGAGCAGACTCATTTTTTTAGTTGGGCCCGTTACCGTTCAGTAGACAACGACACCAAGTAGTGCCACCAATTCCACCCTTTATCTCTAGTGGATCTGGATTTATTCGATCATTTATTTGATTGAGTGTCTGAGGAGTTAGAGCCACCAACAGATAAAAAGGGTAAGTCCTGAATTTTATATGTGATATATTTCATCTCTTTTTCATGTGTATAAATATGAATAGGCTACTGGAATTGTCTACTATGTAAGAATGGGCAACTGAAAATATTTATCATGTTATTCGGAAAATTACACACTCATAATCCTCCCTTCATTGCTAAAACACAAAGGTTTAAAAATCTACTATTTTTTGAGTATGTAAATATCTTATTTTGGATTTTTAGAATGCAGCTCGACCATTGACATTGAGGATTTCAATGATACAATAGATATAGATGAAAATGGATTCCTTCAATTGTATGATACATTTCCAGATGTAAGTATGGTTTTCCGCCTAAAATTTTAAAAAGTATGATATTCTGAGAAGATACATAACATATGACGCATATTCGTCTAAATATTTATTCACCTTGTTTTGAAGTATATCTTGGCGGAGAATTATATCCTGTTAGCATGGAATGAGTTAGCTAAACATTCCGACAAGTTGATTGCTGCACATAAGAAGTGGGTTAGCTTCGGGGCTATGGCACCGTACTGCAAGCTTATCACAGAGGAAAAAGAAGTCGAAGAATTTAATAGACGGAATCTTTCTATATTCACAGATATTGCCATAGCAATAGCAAGGGATTCTGGGGTGGCATCAATGCTGAACTACCGGGGTGCTTCAGATGACGAACAGGTGTCTCCAATTGTGAAGCATGCCCTGTTCATAGTAAAACTATTTGGTGGTGCCCAGACATTTGTTACGAACGCTGTGGAACAAGCTACCTTAATCCATATAGAAGGATCAAACTTAGACTTAAAAGATTCATTACACAGAGGAGCTGCAATTATCCAACCTTACCCTGGTGGGAATTCGGTGAACCCTCCCATTCAGACTACAGCTCCTTTAAAGATTATCACATAAATCATTCTCTCTCTTTCATTACAACTAAATCTTGCCAGCCGCCAAGTCAGAAGTCATATTAAAGGAATATCTCCCCTTATACTCAATCACCACGCCTAGAAAGGATGTCATCTCTTACCTGAGAATAATATGTATTATAATTTGAAATTTCAATGAAAATATCATCATGTAATTGTGGCATTTCCTGCATTATTTTTTCAGTGAATTCTTTCAATTTTTATATTCTAGGGCTTAGATAAATTTCTACAATCCAGCACAGAGGGAAATTTGATATTTTTTTTCCGAATTGAATGAATGGAAAGAAAAACGGAGGGTAATGGCAATAAGTGAGGAAGTCATGCTATCGTATTTTTTAAATTTAAAGAAGAAGTATGCAATTTCATCCATGTGGTCGAAGTACTCGATGCTGAAGGTCGCTAAAAAGGTCTATAATAACATAGACATTGGGAAATATAGTACACTCACTGCCTATCTGAAGAGTGACTCGAGAGGATACAAGGAGAAGAAAGCTGCAGTATTGGAAAGAGCACACATGGAAGGATTTTTGACGAGAGCTTGCGATAAAGAATATTTGATGATCAAGGTAATAATATCTCGTAACTTTTTGAACAGTTTAGATAATAATCCTTGAAATATCTAGGTTGCACTAATAATGGGAGTTTCTGGTGCCTGTCGATGCTGTGAATTGACGAATTTGAAAATCAGTGATGTACAAGACAGGGGCGCATATCTGCTTGTTTCGATACCAGATACGAAGACCGGCATTTCACGAAAATTCACAATCATAGAAGCAGGATTCTCTATCAATACTTTGGAGACGCGTAGAAAATATATATCCTTACGTCCGAAGAAGTTATCCAACGACAGATTCTTTTTACGATACGCTAATGAGAAGTGTACTTCACAACCTTTCAACATTCTCTCAGTATTCACAAATGTGCACTAATTTTGACAAATCAATTTAACAATATCTGAACGTTGTTGAAACGTGCATTTTTCCATAATTAAATGGCATAACCTACTAAACCTGTTGGAATCAACACTTTGTCGAAAGTTCCTTCAAGAGTTGCTTCATTTTTTAATCTGGCAAACGCAGAAGCTTATAGCGGCCATTGTATGAGACGCACTTCAACAACCTTATTGGCTAATAAAGGTGCTGATCTTACAACAATTAAACGACATGGTGGGTGGAAAAGCTCAGCTGTAGCAGAAAGTTATATCGAGGATTCTATATCTAGTAAGCTTGATATAGCAAGAAAAATCCAAGGTTCTCCTGGTTCTAATCGTTCCTTACAAGAGGATGCATCCATTGATTCTAGAGATTTATCAAAAATTTCGACTATGCGTTCTGAAACCAATGACAACTACAAGCTTGTTATTAATGGAAACGAAGTGGATTATGATAAAACGAAGAACGAAATGTCTATTAATATACAGTAGAATCCGTTTATTATGACGCCGGCTATAGTGACCAACCGCTTAATATGACGCAATTGCAGTGTTAAGTTTAGTTTTCATATAAAACTCCTTGTAACATTGTTCGGATATAATGACTTCGCCTATAATGACATGTCGATTTTTATGACCTAATTCGAAGAATTTTTTTCGGTTATAGTGACGGCTCGATCGTTTTCGCTAACCAATCCATCCCTTTCCATAGGACGTTGAATACGTGATATAGGTACGCGTACCGACATGTTCGTTTTTAATTTTCAGTCTAGTCGATACCGTTGAGAGGTAGCGTTGATAGTGCCGAAATGACATCGCAACGTCGTAAAGCATTCAGTATTGAGGAGAAAGGTGCAATTTTAGCCAGACTAGAAAATGGAGAATCCAATTCAGCTCTCGCAAAAGAATTTGGTGTCGGTCATTCGACAATTTCAATGATTTTGAAAAACAAGGACCGAATCAAGGAATCATTCAATTCAAATGTTTTAAAACCAAAAAAGCTTCGGAAATCACAACATGATAACATTGATCAAGCGTTATTGCAATGGTTCAAAATCACAAGAAATAAAGGAATACCTATCAGCGGCCCTATGCTACAAGAAAAGGCCAATGTTTTCGCCTCTGGTTTTGGCAACCCAAACTTTAATTGCTCTGCTAGCTGGATAAGTCGATTCAAAGTAAGACATAACATTGTGTCGGGCAAAATTGTCGGTGAATCCTCGTCCGTTGATCAGAGTTCCACATATAATTGGCTGACGACTGTATGGCCAAATCTGCGAAGACAGTTCTCTAATGAAGAGATTTTTAATGCAGATGAAACAGGCTTTTTCTATAAATTATTGCCAGACAGAACTTTAAAATTTAAAGGAGAAAATTGTTGTGGAGGAAAGTTATCCAAAGAGAGATTAACCGTCATGGTAGCAGCAAATCTCAGCGGCACAGTGAAAAAAAAATTATTTGTTATTGGCCGATCTCAAAAACCAAGATGTTTCAGTAGTGTTAAGTCGCTTCCAGTTGATTATGCAAACAACCGTAAAGCGTGGATGACGTCTGAACTTTTCGAGAGATGGCTTCGAGATTGGGATCGCAACCTAGTGAAGAAGAAGAAAAAGATTCTATTGCTGGTTGATAATTGCCCGGCGCATCCTAATGTTACAGATTTGAAATCTATAACACTTGCTTTCCTACCACCCAACACAACATCAGTCTTGCAGCCAATGGATCAAGGAATAATAAGGTCTCTTAAATGCAATTTCAGAAAAAATCTTGTGCTTAAAATGATTAATGGCCTTGATTGTAATCAAAACAGTCCTATGAAAATAACAATTCTTGATGCAATTGTTATGATTAATGATGCCTGGAATAAGATCTCACAAAGTACGATTTACAACTGTTTCAAACATGCAGGACTCATTGAAACCTATGACGATTTACCATTCCGAGAAATAGAAGAAAACGAATTTGATGATGAAGTTATGCAGTACTAGATATAGTAAAAAAAGATTCTAATGACGAAACCGAAAGTGATTTGTCCTCTACCTCACAAATCACGACAGAACGTGTTAGAAAATCGAAACCTTTTATGCAACAACAACGCATTACTGAATCATTTTCTGATCTTGCTTCATGGGGACAAGGCGGCTTGAAACATACAAAAATGACAAATGCCATACTATATATGATCTGCAATGATTATCAACTCATCTCAATAGTCGAAAACCAAGGCTTCCAACATCTCCTCAAAGTAGCTGCACCACAGTATAAATTACCATGTAGAAAGACGATATCTAATTTGATAGATAAGAAATATGATGCAATTGCCACTGTCTTCAAATCCAAAATTGGAAAACTGGAAAGTTATACTATAACGACTGATATTTGGACTGACACTATGCAGACAAGGAGTTTCATAGGTATCACGTTGCATTTCTTCGATGATAACCAAATGAATTCTGCAACATTAGGTGTATACGAGTTGAATGAAAGACACACCGCCCAATATATTGCTGATGAAATCTTGTCTATTTGTGAAACGTGGAACATTGCGAATGAAAATGTTACAGCAGTTGTTAGTGATGGAGCTGCAAATATCACTAAAGCGATTGAAATGGTTTTCGGAAAAAAGCGACACATTCACTGTTTTGCCCATCAGCTCAACTTAGTAGCTGAAAAAGCAATTAAATCAATCGATGATTTATGCAGCATTTTAACCAAAGTAAAAAGTATAGTTACTTGGTTCAAGCACAGTGTTGTGGCGAGTGATGAACTGAGAAAAGCTCAGAAAAGCAAAGGATTTCTTGAGAAAAAACTTATTCAAGAGGTGCCCACACGTTGGAACTCGACATACGAAATGGTAGAAAGATTTTTAGAACAACGAGAATTTATTAATGAGATCATCAATAGGCATCCTACAGCCCCTATCATGGTAACAGCTAGAGAAGTACGAGGATTACATGCGGTGAAAAATCTTCTTTTACCATTACAGACAGCCACCAAAGAAATTTCCGCAGAGAAATATGTTACGTCGAGTATCGTCATTCCCATGGCTCACAATTTAAAACGTGCCATCGATGCGGAAATAGTGTCTCTGTCTACCAATGACAATGGCCAAAATATTGCGGCTGATTTGAAAGTTGCATTGATGAGAGAAATCGAAAAACGATTCGGTGCTGTAGAGCATGTGTACCTGTTGGCCATATCCAACGTGTTGGACCCGAGGTTCAAGAAAATGTATTTCCAAAGTCCATTGAATTGCTCGAAGGCAATACAAATCGTTAATGATTTAATGGGAAATAATACTTCCAATGATACAAGAGTTGCTCAGGCAGTTGAGGTTGAGAAGGAACCTGTTGAGGGTGAGTTTCCGAGTGAAAAACCTATTCACATCCGAAATAATCTTTGATAATTTTCAGGAGCCGCATTCAGTTTATGGGCAGGTCATGAACGACTTGTTTCAAATGAAACCCGAATAGAGGACAATATGTCAGAACTCTCAATATATTTGAGAAATTCGGTTATATCACTGAAAGAGAATCCTTTGAGATGGTGGAGAGAAAAAAGTGAAAACTATCCCACACTTTCGAAAATCGCTATTAAATATCTCTCTGTTGTGGCTACATCAGTTCCATCTGAGCGTTTGTTTTCGAAAGCTGGGCAAACGCTCTCCCAACAAAGGAACAGGCTGAAAGGAAAACGACTTTCCAAAATTTTATTTCTGGAATCCATAAATAAAGCAACTTGGGACTTGTAACAGTTGTAACCTCTTATAATTTTTGCGCTCTTAATTTTTTCATTCAAATTTCCATTTTATGTTCTAGTTATCTGTATTTTTTTTCGAAATATAAAAATTTTTTAGTAACAATTGAAATTAATTTGGTATATGTGAATCAAATATATTAATTTAATAAATTCCCGTTCATTGAGAGTCTGAAAACATCGAGAGATTCACATACATCGATGTTCACAAACATCGATGTTCAATTATCGATGTTTACTTAACATCGGTGGTTCGTTCCGATGTTATCATCGATGTTGAACATCGATGGTGAGCTATCGATGTCCCATCCCAATTTGTGGGTACGAAATCTAAATTCAGATTTGTTACCAGCACCGGAAGTATGGAAGGATTATGTTGACATTGACAGCAGCCTTATGACATACGAAGAACCCACAGATGAAAATATTGTCAAAAATATAACAGAAAATGAGCAGTATGAAAGTGATGGAGAAGAAGAAATCGAAGAAGATCGAACGCCTACAGCAGAAGAAGCTCTGAAAGCTGCAGACTTACTATCGAAATTTGTTCACAGTCAGATGGAAAGTGATAATTTGAACTGGGCCATGTCTACCTTGCATAATGGTATTAGGAGCTTCTATTATAATTGCAAGAAAAAACAGATGCAAACTAAAATTACAGATTTCTTTAGTAAAAAATAAAAAAAAATTACATATTGTACATATTTAGTATTTTTGTAATAGACGATGTTTTTTTATTATTTTTTTTTATTAAAAGAATCGTACAATTAAGGGCCTTTTTTTCAAACCCCCTAGAAAAAATACCATCTATTTTTCCGAAATTCTTCTTTATATGACCTCCGGTTAATATGACGTCTTTTTAATTTCCCTTCAATGTCATTATAAACGGATTTTACTGTAAATGTTAATATTAATAATAAATAAGTGAAATGTGATTATTCAAGATTGTTTTTTTCATTATTCCACTAGTGGAATAAAGTAATTTCATTATTCCACTAGTGGATAAAGTGGTACTTTATACGGTTCATAAGTGTGGATAAAACTTCAATTATAAGGTGATTGTGGATAAATTCAATTTATGACGACTGAACTAAGTAGTTTTTTTCCTCCACACTTCCGCACTTCCTTGAAGTGCAGAGCAGTTAATTTTAAAGCTGAAAAGATGTCTTTAGACCATTTATATGAATTCAATTTCGAAAAGTTGTACATCGATTGTACAGAAAGGTAATGCTTTTACATCATTTTTTTCTTTAATTATTTGTGAAACAATATAATCAAATGTTATCTTTAGTTTCTGAATGTTGCATTCTTATAAAGAAATCATACATGCCTCAAACTATATAATAGGCTTCCAAATCATTTCAAACAGCTTGGTGCATCGGTATTTAATAGGAGAGTGAAGGAGTTACTTTTAAAAAAGACTATATACAAGTTGAGCGAATTTTTAAGTTAACTGTGACATCGTACCCAAATTTTGTGTTATTTAATTTGAATATGTGTATGACTATTTATTATTGTATTTTATGATATTTTCACATTCATTTGACAAGCCATGTATTTTTTGATGGTAATAATTTGTTCATGAATTTTTATCTTTACTGTATCATGTACAAATAAAAAATGCTAAAAAAAAAAAAGCTTAAAAAAAATATATGTTCAATATATGTGTATGAAATGAACAATAACCATATTGTACCTATCAAACAGCAATATGTACTTTTTTTCCTAGGGGTATAACTTTTGAGGAGGAGTGTACCGTATGTCTGAGCAGGTTGACCGGAGAACTATACCTTACAGATTGCAGACATTGTTTCCATAAGGAATGCATCGACAGTAGGACAAATTTAATATTCGAAGGTACCTACACTATCTTAGATACAAACTGGCAAATGGTTAACATTCATCGTTTCGACAAGATGGACAGTGATGAAGAAGATGATTAAAGTGAAAGTGAAGAGGAAAATGAAGAAGAGAATGAAGGAGAAAATGAAGAACAAACCAACGAGGAGATTTAATGGAGGAAATATCACTCTTAGTTTAAATTCACTCTATACATTTGTATAAAGACTACTGAAAAAGTGTTCTATTCCATTGATGAATTTATGGCCTGTGACTTTCAGTGATTCCTGTCTTTTTGCGTGATTTATTTGAAATTTGAAAGGTTAATTCCCTAAAGTAAACATATGTTCCATTAATTTCAGTGTTTGATCAATTTTAATTAATGTTTAATGTGAATTAAACATTGAGGAATATCCAGAAGAAATCGCATTTAAATATCAAGAATTCAAATTCCATTGAAAATTACCAGGAAGCAGTTATCGACCTCATGCATTCAATATACCATATCTAGGCCAAATAATATGCGAATTTTGCAGATTCCAGCAACTCCGGAAGGCGGCCCATGACGAAAACTGTGTGTCGTCACAAATAATATAAAAGCTGTACTCATTTAATTCTCAACAACATTTTTTGTTCAAGTTTCAACGTAAATAAATTATTCTAACTCCACCGCAAGTTTTACTGGGTTTGTAGTGGATTTACAACCCTCTACTCACCACAACTCACTCACTGCTACTTCAACGGGGTTACGAACCGTTAAGAAAGTAGAAATATATCTTTAGAGGATAACCTACAAAGATACATTAAAGTACCTTGAAAATAAAGCATTTTGATTCAACACACACATATAAAAAATTGAGATGAAGATAATAATATAGAAAATTACCTTATAAATTATCGAAAGAGGTTATAATAATTTCCAATGATGCAGCTGGATGGCTTTTCTCTATATGTTCTTCTCGTCCCAATAATCAAGTTCTACAAGCACAGCCTCCCCAAAATTTGGAGTTCACTGATCTACAAACCAGTACCGGCAGTAACTGATATGCCTGATCAATTTCGAGCAATTCCATCCTTTTGGTTGCTTTTCTATAGACGATTAGAGCGCAGCAACACGTTTTTCCATATCTGAAAAAAAAATTGAAAGGAAATATTAAAAAAACAAGCATAAGAGAAAAAAAATTTAAAAACCTGCTTCTTTCAACGGTGGGTTGTGCTGAATAACCAAAAATTGCTTCCTTTATTTTTGTGGTTAAAGGATATGTTTTGATTATAAAATGGAAGTAGATGTTTCTATATATTGGTGCATATTCAATTTTCTAATTAATAGTTACTCACTCAACATTAACACACAATTAGACGAAGTAAAATGCTCTGAACTAATCAGCACACTAATACAGAACGAAGAGGTTCTTGTCAGAACTATTAAAAAAATTGTGTATGAATAACACATGTGAGAGCTTATATCACACTTATATAATGACAGTTGTTGGAAATAATTCTGTTTGGGAAGCTTGAGCACAATTTAATACAACACAATTTTCTATTTAGAGCCCTAATTTCAGAGAGAATGAGAGATTCGAACTATTTCAAAGAGACTTGAGTTGACATATGATACGACGTTTTTTAACCGTCTAAATCATAGAACATCATGCTGCGCAACTTATAGGCAACTGAGATCACAGATTACGGATAACATAGATAGAACACTCGCCTTCCCCCACCCGAAATTAAGTTTTAGTTCTTGGCCCACGCGCTTGGAACCGCTGCAAGTCATTTGTTTACGTTTGGTTTGTTCTTGCAATATTATTTTAACCTAGAAGCTGAAAATGGACGTTTGTCATTGAAGTTGTTCAACTAAGTACAATTCTCGTACGCCGTAGAAATTCATTTGAAGAAAAAAATATACTTCCAAATTTCGAGGTAAGTGCTTCAATCTAACAAGTTTCAATTAAATAAATAATGCATATATTATTTTATCAGAATGCCTAGACTTAAGAAATGTTGTGTACAAGGATGTACCGATGAGACAAGTACAAGAAATCATTTCCCTAAGAGTAATTTGGATTAATTCAATAACTGGCTCCAAATGATCCAACCAAGATATTGGCAACAATTCAGTAGGCATCGAATTTATGAAGGTTATTTTGTGTGCCATTCACATTTTGATAAAAAATATCATCTTCCAGGAAGCCATCGTGGTCTTACTTGCAATGCCATACCTACAATCAGTATTCCAGGTAATTTTATCGAATTACTCAATTTTATTCATATTTAAACCCCTTAAATTTTTGTTCCATGTGTACTGTCCAATGGAGCTGTAGTATATTCTGGTTTAAACGATACTAAGAATTAGGCGTTACATAGTATATATTTCAGTAATAGTTATAGGATGTAGTATGTTTCTAGTTTGTTGGTTTTTGAATTCTGATGAACATTTGATTTTTTGTAGGTACTGTATGCACTGATTGATTCTCTCAATGTATCAAAGATTCGAAATACACAGGGTAAGTTTTTGAAGGAACCAATAACCACAAAATCAGAACATGAAATCTTTTGGAAAAAATCAATAAAATTTTTTGAAAACATGTATTTTTATGATGAAAAAAAAAAATGTGGTGGTACCTACCATAAAAAAATTTATTTTGACTTTGAAAGCTTTCGTTTACTTTAAGAGGAGGTTGTTGACTGAAAAAATTTTCAAGTATATCTTGACTGGTGCTTTTAATCAAGATATACTTGAAAATTTTTTCAGTTATATCCGAGGGCATGGTGTAAGGAACACTAATCCAAATATTGGCCAGTTTATGTCCTCTTTCAAATGCCTTACTTTGAATAACTTCATGTCCTCCCATTCTGTAGGTTCCAACTGTGAAGAGGATTTAACATCACATTGTTTGGATAATCTAAAATCATTTGTTTTATCAAAATTTCCTTTACCTCAAAATGTTGTGCTTGAAGATTTAAATATAGTTATTCCGAAATTAATAGTCCTTGAACAAAAATCAAAATTTAGTAGATGTACTTTAGTTTATATGTGTGGATTGATTTGTAAAATTTTATTTAAAGATAAATTGATCAAACAATGTGATAAGTGTAAAAAAAATTTAACCTTTAACAGTGAAGAATTGGGGGACATGGATTTTATTCAGGTAAGGCAGTATAAACACGGAAAGTTGACAAAACCTGGGCAATGTGTATCATTTTTATTTCGGCATTCTCTAAATTACCTTTTCTATATTATTCCGCGAATTTGTGAAAAAAAAAACATTTCCCTCTATTTAAAATCGTTTCTAATGAAATATTTGGACTTCAAAATTTTAAATTGTAATGAACATATGTTGGGGGAAAAAGTATGTGAGACAATAATAAGGTGTTCCTTGCACTGGTGGTGCAAGCAGGTAAACGAAATTATGAGTGGTACCGACACAAAATTTTCCAAGTTCCTTCTAACTTCCCCTAGTGAAGAATTTATTGATCCTATAAAAATAGGGGCAAAAAGGATCTTTGATACAAAGAGAAAAAAATGATTTATTTATTCAATTTTATATTTATTTATATATTTATTCATTTATTTATTCATATATTTATTTATTCAAATTAATTTATTCATGTTATTCATTTTTGTTGAAAGTAATTTTATTATTGTTGAAACTAATTTATTCTTTTATTGTTTGAACTAATTTATTTATTTAATGTTGATGCTCCTTTATTATTTCAATGTTGATTTATTTATACATATATTGTTTATTTTTTGTTGATTTTTTTATTTTTGTTTACTGCTAATAAATTATATGTTTATTCTACTATCGACTTTTATTTGCACAAAATGTAATATCATCACATATTATACCAGTTATTTATAAAAAAATTCAAATGGTTTTTGGTCATCATAGCACCAAACTCCATTTGGATTGCTTAATATTTCGTTAATAAATTCAAAACAAGTATAGGAAAACCAGTCACTTCAAATTTCCCGCGTTTGTCGAGTTTGTTCTTGGCCCATCCACCAGGGGGAGTTAATTTCAAATGATTCTACTTTAGGTAGGGGAGTGTCCCATCTATGATATCCGTAATCTGTGACTGAGATTAAGAATGCAGCGCCAAAATGAGCAAACGTAAAACTATAAATGTTGACATTGGAGTGTTTTGTTGTATTAGTTGTGTATGTATTTGCGTTATTAAAATTCGATTTTACAATAAATATAAAAACTTTTCAGACTTCTATAGGGAACAAATGTGTTACTGTGTATATTTTATTTTCATTTTAGGTAAAGGTGGAAGATATCATCATTTGTTTCAGTTCAGTCTAGTGTTATGCAAGGATGGAAGACTTCGAAAAATGACGAATAACAATCGTGTGCATATAATATGTGAACGGAGAAAGTCGCATATCCATTTTCATTTATTTATTAAGAGATAACTCAATTCACATAAAATGTTTCTAAAAATAAATTTGAATAACTAGGTTACTCGAAACTACTCATATCGACACCTATTTATCGAATTAAATTATTGCTTGACTAATGAATCATCAAAAAATAATGAGAATTCAATTCGAAATATTTCACTTATGAAATGTATTCATTTTGAAAATATATTCGGCAAATTATACGACTATTTTAAAATAATTAAAATGTGATAGAGAAGTATCATCAGTGTGCCCTGAAAAAAAATATATAGAATTTCTGAGGAAGGAATTTTTCCAATATTGTGTAAAGGTACCTTAGATTTGAAGACAATGCATCTTTGGCACAAGTCTTGTGAAATGCCAAATAAAACAGATAATGTCACATATGAAAGATCACATTTCAATTTTGGGTAAATGTTTACTATATAGAATTAATTTTAATAACGATCCGAAAGTGATGAAATTTTGCAGACTTACTTATTTTGGGTCTTAGATCACGAATCCGGTGACATATATTCCTCAATCTTGCTAGTTTTTTTTTGTTTAATTGTAAAGTTGCCCTAATGAAGGTGAGGTTATCCCCATTAATAGCTAGTTTTCTTGTATTTTATCAACTGATTCTCGTTAGAAATGATTAATTTCTCACACATTTCAAGCTTTTCCTGAACAAAAAATGCCTTTTTTTCGTCAAAAGCTACTATTTTATTAATTGTTTATATCTGGTGGCGGCCATTATGTTCAATACGTAACATCTGTCAAATTCGAAATAATCTTCAACGTTGCCAGTATGCCCAGATCTTCTTGATGGGATCGGTCTTTACTTGAAAATTCATATTAATAAATTGTTTGAAATTATGACGTATTATAAAACTGTATGGAAACTCATAATTTTCGCGCACCTATTTGAATAGAAAATTCGGCAAGTTTATTATAATTTATATATTACAACCTGATTTTAAGGTTTATTTACTGCGAAAATAAGTATTTTGGCCCATCTTTGTTAACTTGTTCCAACATTTTCCTACTATGATATGGTTGGAAAAGCTATCCAGCAAAGACCACGAGGAGGTGTAGGCCACCTATGCCAGGAAAGGATAATGGAAATGAGGAAAACTTGGGTTTTGGAAAAAAATAGGAAAAATTTGGAACGAGCAAGAACAACATGAATAGAAGTAGAATATAGTAAAATAAAGTGAAATATAGTAATTTGCAGTGAAATATACGTTGATGAAGCTAATCTTTAGATGGAAATATATAATCAAAATAAAACTAACTACTGGCACCCTCCCCTTCATGTTGAGTGTCTGTGGGGGGATATACTTCTGAAATGTATTTGAAGAAATCATGAAACCTATCGGTGAATTTAGGAAATTTCCGATGAAAATGATGCTCGGCCAAGTAAAAAACAAAATTGTCCGAGCGCCTTCCAAATCTAGGAATATCATGCCTGATATCCCTCCAAAGCCTCTCAACATTCTAGGTATGAGCTCCAGTGTCAGGGTCCATAAAGTTTAACGAGTGGTTTACCTTCAGATGTTGGAAACCCTCATTTTCCAAACAATCATAGGATCTCCAACAATCGGATATAACAGTGGTTTCTGGAAGAATCCACTCCTTGATTAATTCCAACAAAGTATCCTGACTCCTATAGGCAACTGCTCGCTCGATTCCCCCAAAAATCCACTGTCCCTCTATAATTCTACCTCGATCATATTTTCTCCTACCAAATTTCGCTTCATCTATTTCTACAATTTTGCCCGGTCCCCCTAAAGGTTCAGTATGATGGCGTACAATTATAAAACAAACTTCTCTGCAAAAACTAACCGAGTCTATAATTGTCCTTTTGCTCCATTCCATTTCGATTTCAAGTTGTTCTTACTTGATACCAACCAGCCAAAATGCGACAAACTGGCATATTTCCTGGTCAGACTTCTTACTTCCCGAGAAAAAAATGTTCGCTAATCACTTCACTGTAATCAGCTATATAGACTGATTTGATCAAAAGAGCGGGAATACTTGTTCAATGGAAACCATAGATAGTTGGAACCAATTAACAAAGATCTTCTCATATAATGCACTTGCCAATTTTTCAATCCCAAAAGGGCCGCGAAAATTCGATCCCTGTTAATAAGTCATATTAGTCATAATCTCATTCAATTCAACTACAAATCCGATCCCATCAAGAAGATCTGGCATACTGGCAACGTTGCTGATTGCATCGCTTCTGACAGGTATTACGTAAGAACCATAGACAAATATTTTCTCTATGGTAAGAAACATAATGGCCGCCACCGGATATAAACAATGAATAAAATAGTAGTTTTTGACGAAAAAAAGGCATTTTTTTTCAGGGAAAGCTTGAAATATGATTAATTAATCATTTCGAACGAGAATCAGTTGATAAAATACAAGAAAACTATCTATTAATGTGGATAACCTCACCTTCATTAGGCCAACTTTACAATTAAAAAAAAAAAAAACCTAGCAGGATTGAGGAATTTATGTCACCGGATTCGTGATTTAGGACCCAAAATTAGTAAGTAAGCAAAATTTCATCACTTTTGAATCATTATTAAAATTAATTCTATATAGTAAACATTTACCATTAATGGTATTATAGTAAACATTTACCATCAATGGAAAATGTTAAACTCCACTTGTAATCAAATTTGTACTATAATATTTACCTACATTATAGCCAACCCTACTACTTGATTCATCTTGATTTTGCCATAGAAAATAAATGAGAAATATTCAATATAAATATCCATAATTTCTGTTTCCTGTTTCTTTCAACTCAACTATTTGTTTTCACATTAAAACAATTACGGCACTCTTGGAAGTATGTCAATCATATGCTTTAGGATGAATTTATGGAATAGCAAAAGAATAAAAGTATTCAATCTCAATCAATTGAAAATTTGTCTAGTATGTACCTAGTGAGTTTGAATGGCCTGAAGAAGAATATAGTATTGTTCGATAGCAGCAGTCTTTAGTGGGATATTGATTGTTTTCATTATAATGGGACTATTTTGTGAAAACTTTCTTAAACATGGGCTTTATGGGTAATATGGACTTTTCAAAAAGGATGTTGATTTTAATGAAGTATCTTCTTATTATCAGAGCTGTGCCAAAGCTCAGTAATTTGTAATCAAATCGAGGAGTTGAGGTGAGCTTAGCTTATTCAAATAACTTTATTTTCAAACTAAGTTGGCTAGTACTTCAATTCTAAAACCTGGGACATGACATCATAGTAAATATTCATTTCTGTGGATTTTTTTCCACAACAGAACAGAGTTGCATTTAGCCAAAGTACCCAATTTTTTGAATTTCATAGATAATTTTTGTTTTTTTAAGATTAAGTTACTCGAAAACGGCGCTTTGTACAAGAAAATATGAAGAATACTTTTATTTTTCAAATTAGCCAAATATTCTTCAATGAACGTTCAAATTACTTTTGAGAGTTGGGTTCTTTGAATGTCTGGTATTTTTATGGGATGTAATGTTCATAATGAAGAAACTGAAAGATGTGTAGGGAATCTTGTGTTCAGAGAAGATGTATCACATCAAGGAAAAGCTATATTCCAAAAATCATTTCCTTCCATAGAACCATTTACGAGATATAGCCGAAAATAATTTTTTTTTACCGATTTTCAACAGCCTGTATCTTTGTAACCGGGCCGAATCGGAAAAAAGTGTTTCTTTTGACCTCAGGAATCTTCGGTTGAAATATATGTACAAGTCAAAGACTCACCCTGTAGAATATAGATTGTACCCATGTTGCAATACGCTCTATTAGTGTGACGTCACACACCGACATTTTTGGTTCTCCTGTCAGTGTTCGGAATCCAAACAAATAAATTGCCATTCGGTGTCGTTGAAGGAATTGGCTTATTTTCATAAATAATAGTATTTGAGGAACGATTTCAGTATTATTGATAGACAGAAGGAACGAGGTTAATACCAGTAAGTTCTATTGATTTCTTATTTCCTTGTAGGATACCCTCTAAGGCCTTGGTTACTTGCACCATTAAGGAATCCTTCAAATGAGCAGGAGGAAATATTCAAGAGGGTAAGAAGCATCATAGAAAGGTGTAATGGTTTACTGAAAAACAAGTTTTGCTGCCTCTTAAAACATCAAGTACTCCATTATCAATCAAAGAAGGCAGTATCAATAATATTGGCATGTTGTGTGCTACATAATATTTGTGTGGAAAATAAAATTGAAGAACCAGAACAAGATGAAGAATTCATAAATTATTAATGAAAGAAATTACTCGTTAATAGGCAGAAATCCAACTATTCTAGATCTAAGCGCTGGCAGACAGTTAAGGCAGTCGATTATTGAGAATAATTTCTCATAGCAATTTTGGAAAAAGTACAAGGACTCTCCTTCTGGAGCAACAGATCCCGACATTAGAGGAGCAAGAGATCCCAACATTAGAGAAGAAACACTCCCCGACATTAGACAATAGTCACACACTGTTCCACAGTATCAATGTGGTTCGTTCATGATATTCCCTCTGCTATATCATAAAAAAAATTCATTATTTGTTTCCTGTTTGTAATTAATGTTGGTGGTATGGTAGAAACAAAGTGCAACTTGTTATCAAAGAGAATTAACTGATTTCTCCACAGCACTCTTGACCACGAATTTAAATGAATGCTCTGTATATTATCAAATATCTATGGGACTGAATTTACCTTGAAATAAATATACATTTTTCACAGCAATTTAGTATGTGTAATTTTGATTATTTCAATACTCAACTGAGTTTTATGTCTTATGAAATTTTCAATACACAATAATTTGATAATCTTTGATTGTACAAAAAAAAAGGATTAAAAAGTTTTTAAGAAAAGAAATTTGTTTTAGACTAAAACTTCATCGTCATAAGCCTACGAGAAATATAAATTGGGTATCATTATGTATGACTATTATATGCATAAATTGGCTCTTGTTTCTTTTGTATATATAGTTGTGGGATTAACAAGATTAATAAGTTTACAAGATATTTAATAATATGTGAAAATTCGAGTATCTTCTTATAAATTTGCTTCCTCTTGCAGTTATATAAAAAATTATCCACATTCCATAGGGATGTTACTCGAAAAGTGTACCAAATAAAAAAATTATGTTTGAAGTTGATAAAGTATCTGCTCTTCTGGAAATTTTTCTTGGCTTTGATAAAGTACCATTATAAGATATATATTCATTGGACCCAATTGATAAACAATTCAGCAAAGGTCAAATTTGTTTTTAATAGAATTCAGGAAGATACTAATAAAATTAATCAATTGAAAACATTTGTTATTTAGTCGTCTTTAATAGTAATACTAATAAAATTAATCAATTGAAGACATTTGTTATTTAGTCGTCTTTAATAGTTGATGGTGACCGACTGTAGAATTTTGTGACCATCTGATTAAACATAATAAAGAAAAAAATTTGAATCTATAATTGAAAGGAATGCGAATTCGTTCAAATTTTACAGAAACAACAGACCTTAAATTTATTCAAGAAATTATCTACTGAATTTTAGAAATTTATTTGCTAAAGTATGTAACAAAATGTTATGATATAATAATGCAATTCTTATATTGAACTTAAATTTTGATGAATTATAATGCATATATTTAACTTTGTATATTAGGGTACCTACTTATATGATCCCTTTGCTTGAAAGAAACAAAATTTTTCTAAATAAACTGTTTATTTCGTTGTTAATGTTCTGTACAATAATTCAGTTTCAACTGTCTGTCAGTTTGATCATCTTGGCAGTTGGGTTTGTCTCCTTTAAAAAGTTATTTCCTTCATCAATAATTCCCTGATCAGCATTAGCAAAGGTCAAAGATTTTTTGGATGAGATAATTGAGTAAGCCATGAATATTTCAGTCTTCCTTGTATTCTTTTTAGTCTTAATTCACTTCTTCTTTGTATGTACATCATCTCCAGATCCTGCATCTTTTTTTGCTTGTACTCCATTTTTTTCTGCTTGTATTCCATTTCTTTCTGCTTGTGCTCCATTTCTTTCTGCATGTACTCCACTTCTTTTTGCTTGTACTCAATTTCTTTTTGAATGTACTCCATTTCTTTTTGCTTGTACTCCATTTCCATATTCACTTTTACTAATTCTTGTGTCACTTTAGTTCTAGAGTTACTTTTTCGAGAAATAATTCGCAAAGGATATTGCTTTGGTTTTGTTTAGGTACATCCATAGATAAACTAGTTTGTCTATGGGTACATCAATTCCATAAAATGATAAATTTTCTTTATATTTTTTTAAATTTGTTGGACTCAGCCCCCGATTTAGGTGCAAAATTACCATAATCTGTTCAAATGTTAATATTTAGATGTATTTTTCATTTTAAACATAAGTTTGATGAAACCGTTGACGGAAGAAAGTATTAATTCATATTCTAATAAATGAAACACCATTTTATGATAGGCAACTTTTCATACAACCTACAACTTCAAATCCGCTGCCTTGGACCCATAGAAATATAATATAATTATGTTATATTTCTATGCTTGGACCCAACGGTTTTTATCTCGATACAAACTTGGCAACGTTGTGACATAAACGACATTCTCTGTGACAAATGACAAAGATGCACACGTGAGGTGAGGTGTCACTTCAAAATTCGATTATAAGTGTTATTATCATTTATAATTAGCCCATTTTACTGCTTATGTTAAATGCAGTAAGTTTATATAAATATATATTACTCATGGTTTATTATGGAAGAATCGAAATAAATGTATTGAATTGTTATACGTACACATATATTTAGTGTTCTGTGCGTACACTTGGCAATGGTGGAATTATTGTATGACAGTAAAAGTGACCTAAAATTACTATCAAAATATCATTTGAAGCTTTAGTTATTCTTATCCATTTGTTTTTTCCATATTTATAGGTGCTAGATGTATTTTAGATTGAGAAATAATAGAAATTAATAATTTTTCTGTAATGTCCCAGAAAAATAGTTTCAAGGTCGCTCTTGAATTTGGCAACGTCGATCCCCCTTTTTCCTATTTTAATTACGGCGGAGCCTAAAATGGCTCACTAGCAAGGTTTATAGATTTAGTCAGGTTGTCTCGTAACTTTCAACCAATCAGCGTCAACCATTCGTGACGTCACTCGGTTTACACATTCAAATATATAACATTTGATTGTAATGAAATCGTGGGTTTTCACGGATTTTCTTATTAGTTTGATCGCGTATATCGTTTGTAGCCTGTCCTAAATAGTATTTAATATCTTCAATCATAAAATAGCTACGATAAAATGTCTGTCAATGATGCAATGATACAGACACTTTATAGACCTTGAAAGACACCGGATGACGCGTTACCCCACTCTTCAAACCAAGTTACGAGACAACCTGTGTAATCTACAGACCTTGTCACCAGCTCACAGTGTTGCTAATCGGCGGAATTTTTGAGCATGGCGGATTTTTTTCGATTCACTGATTGGGGCAATAGATGTCGGGCCGGTTTGAAATATATGGATTTCTTCAAATATGGTTATCATAAGTTACTCACTGAGACACTCTGGGGTATATTGCTTTCACGGTCTTATGCATTCTATACGCTCTATTAGTGATGTTTGATGATGATGATGATGATATTTTACTTCTACAATAATGATGTTGATAAAACTCATAGTATTTATGTATATATATTTTCTTTTTTAATTGTATACCTATTGCCTAAGGACCTCGGTCGATGGCCTATCGATTCTTATTAATAAAGAACTTGTTGTTGTTGTTGTCTTAATTTCAAAAAGATATGTCAATTTTTCACCTGGGGTGTTAAAGGGTTGTTCGAGAAAAGTTTTAATTGATTCTTCTACTAAATTTTCTGTTTCGATACCTGACAGCGTTTTGGTTAAGTCGTGGATTTCTGCATATGATTCGGCTATATGGTTTGCCTTATCCTTATCGTTGACTAATAAACCTTGGTGGCTCTGAAGGGGAGGGATTTTGCGAAGACTATCTTTTTGTTTTAGCGATTTAACCAACTTCCACATATCGCTTGAGTTGGTTAGATTTTGAGTCTTCCCATCTTTTTGTTTTCAAAGAAGAGATAAGGGCGACTTTTTCCTTGTATTCATGATATAAACTTTCACTAAAATTGCATTGGAGCCTTTTTCTGGTTTTGTTTTTGGACCTAATAAATTCTCTTACTTCAGAGGGTTAGTTCTATGAAGTCGTATTTTATACTTGATTTATTTGTTGAGAGTTTCAAACATCTTCGAATAGTGCTTGTGATGTTATCAACGGCTTTTTCAATTTTGAGAACGGCATTTATTTGTAAATTTACCTTGATGTATTTATTACACGATTCTTTGAATTTTGTCCAGTCGTTTAAGTAGGTAGGTATTTTTCTTTGAATATATTGGTTTGACAGTTACAATTTGGAATGGCCGACAGTACAGGTAAATGATCAGAATCTAATTCATTTAATGCAAATGGTTCTTTAATTGCTAAGTTTTTCGAAATCGTTAGGTCTAATGTTGAAGGGTTTGCATTTCTCGGAGGAAAATACGTAAAGGAATTTTGTGGATAGTTCAGAATATAATTTGAGTTACTCAGAAATTTTGGAAATAAGTTTCCATTTCTATTGTTTGTTTGGCAATTCCAAAGGGTATTTCGACTATTGAAGTCCCCCAAAATGAGGGTTTTATGACCCAGAGCCATTAGAGCGGTCATTTCGTTCAAACATAATGGACTTTGATGTCGGTTGTAGATATTAACTATTGTTATATTACCGATAATAGTAATTTGGTAGTTTGGGGGGCGTTTTTGAGCCGAGTTTCGACTCTTGGATACATATTATATCTATTTTGTTTTCGTTTGTGAAAATTTCAAGTTCATTAATTTTATTTTTAATGCAAATGGCATTCCATGTAATTATTTTGAGATCTTTTTTGAGTCTCGTATAAACCATATTTTCCGCTATTTTACTAATGATCAAGATTTTATCTAGAGGGGAAGTGCTGTTTTTCAATGCGATTTTTAATTCTTTTATGAGTGTTATTCTTCTTCTTTTGGTGCCTATCCATTCTGGATGTTGGCTAACATGATGGCGACACGGACCTTATCAGTTGTGACAAATGGCAGATTTCGTTCAGTTCCCTGAATTTCTTTCAAAAGGGATTGGAATTCTCACATAGGATCTTTATCAGGTGATTGTTGGGGGATATTTTTAACCGCATTCACGTAGTTCATGGAACTGGTATTTAAAGGAAGAGTACTTATAGGTTTTGAAGGAGATATTGTCGGTTGTTGAGGTTTACGGGGTAAAGTATTTTTGTTAATTTGCGACTCGACAGTCGACATACCTTATATATGTAGGGGACCTTTGGTAATTTGCCGTGTGTGGTCCTCCGCAGTTTGCACACTCGACTTTTTCTATCCTCCCTTTTGTGGACAATCTTTTGTTAAGTGAGCTTTTCCGCATTTGACACACTTCGGTTGTACATTGCAGTTGCTTGAGCCGGGGTGACACGCACCTGACTGGAAAGCAGCTTATAGGTCTATGCAATCCTTGGAACATTAATAAGAGGAATGGAAATCACCTTGTAACTGAAGCATTTGTTTTGATACCGACATTCGTAGCTCCTTGTCTGACCGGCGTCTATAGCAGTGGCGTAACATATTTTGATTTGTTTCGAAATAGTCAATTGATGCTCAAAAATAGTTTAGAGTGTGATTTATTTATGAAAATTCTTTCGTAATTAGTAAAGATCAATGTTTTTCTCACTTTTATGATTTAGCCATTGTGAAGTTAGGAAAAAGATTTCTGATAATTATTAAACATAAATACGGATAAAATCTTTTCCACTGTACGAATTTCACTTTAACACTCAAATTATTATTTCACATTTCTTAAGATGTGAAGGGCAGTCGGAATTTGCAGAATATCTTTTTTTCTGTTGCATTTTCTCATATAAAATATTTTCTGTAAATTCCTCAAGAATCTGATTTTACGATTTATTCAACAATGAATGGTAGGATCGGCTGATGGATTTGAATTAAATTTATTCAATTTTTTCAGACCATAATAAACTAGTGAAAACTATTTTTCATGAACAATGATTTACTGAAAATTTGAGGTAAATTGTCTTAGACATAAATTCTGGTGTTTGCATTTCAATAAAAAGATTCTTCGCGATTGCATTCTTACTATCTTTTCAGATAACTTCAGTGATTTCTTCATTTCTAATTTTGAGTGACCAGTACCTAGTACTTGTAGTATAGGATCCCGATATAGAACGACCTTCACCGAGATGCTTATTTGATAAAACGTATTTTATATTTAATTTAACATGTCAATGATGATGATATCACATATGGGTTGCCTAACAAATTTTAGTCCAGAGTAGGTTTAATTAATAATTAAAAAAAATTTTTTTTTCGAACATTTCACCGGTTTGCTTATTAGATGAATTCTATACCAATCGAAAGTATGAAGCCCATAGAATGTGCAAACGTTAGGTTGCCTATTTTTTTCCGGTCACAACTCTCGGTTGCCAGGTATAAACAGGTCAATCTATACTAGCATTTTGCAACGGTCTGACTATTTAATCAAAATCAATATGAATAAAGATTATTTTATTATGAACACGGTGGTATAGGGTTGCCTGCGAAAAATCAATCCAGAATCCCGGTTGTCGAATTTTAAAAAGTTAAATATTGGTGCGAGTGAGGACACAGCATAGCAGCTGTTTGAAGTCTGTCCAGTGAAAGAAAGAGAGTGCGCATGCTATTTGTTCTTGGAAATGAAAAGGATATATGCGTGCATTATTTTGGAGCAGATAATTATCAAAATAGATGAATAGTTATTTAATTTTTTTTTAATCAATTAATTATTTATGTGTGTATATTTTTTATGTGACACTAAATGAAAAGGATAGCGATAGATTCGTGTATGCGTGCATCATTTTGGAGAAGATAATTTTTGAAATAGAGGAATAGTCAATTAATTATTTATGTGTGTATATTTTTTATGTGACACTAAAGAATCTTTACTAAAAAAGAAGGTTATATTAATACATATATAATACTAATCTTGCAAATTTCATCTTTATTATTAGACGACAAAATGAAAAACAACAATTGAAAAATACTTCTGTTTTTCATGAAAAATTATAAATACAAAAATTTTTTGAAATTATTCATGTTCCGAGTCATCGAACATATAACTATGATCTCCAACTTCTGAATCTTCTTCGTCATCATCACTCTCCGTTTCAGTTCTTTCGACAATGTCTTCTATCTTCAAAGGTGTATGATCCCCAATGAATCCTACTGGTTTAAAATATTCATCTAAGAACCAACCGCAGTTCTCAGGCTGAAGTTTCACGCATATTGGATCCGTTGCATTAAGCCACATGGAATTTACAAAAATAGTTCGTGAAATTTTTTGAATTAATGATATCCAGCATGGTGGTATGGAGTTGGAGTCGAAGCCTTTTATTTTTTCTAAGAAGTGCTCACTGTCTTCTTTGGCAGAATAATTTTTCATGAAAATGCGATATCTCATGCGAAAATAAAACAAGATTTTATTTCAAAATTTGAACGACAAAACAAAAGGAGAAAAAAACCGAACAGAAACAAATAGGATCAAAATAGCAAATATAAACAAACAAATTTATATATTTAAATAAACAAAAGGATATAAATAGAAATAAAAACTAAAATCTTTCAGATGAAAATAACATTAAATAAAGAAATGAATTACTACAGTTGAACATAAAAAAAATTATTGAAAAATCAGCATCAATCTGCAGTCAAATCATCGTCTTTAACATCCATACATAAATTTTCACTATCCATCGAATCGAGTATATTTTTTGTAGGTTGGAAACGACAACAATCACCTATCTCTTTAAGTCCTTCTTTAGCATGTAATAATAATGCTATATTTTTATTTAGAAATCTGTTTCTATTTTTTGTTTTGATGCGGTTAATAGCCGAAAATATTCTCTTGCATTTGGCATTCGAAATCTGAAATATGCAGCCACCCAAATTTGTCGATGAAATTCCAGTTAGACATATTTTTTTCCACTGAATAGAATACCAAATGAGAGATAATGGTATATTTTCAACGGAAGTTTACACACCACCTGTTTTCAATGAGGCACCCTTCGGATATTCCATCATTCTTCGTATTTATTCTCAGCCGACAGAAGTTTTATGATTTTATTATGTTTAAGTAGGTACGTTCTTCTAGAAACACGTAGAACGTAGAACCTCAATGAGAATGAACAATGAATTGATTCATATTTTAAAACTACCAAAATCTACTAAAATCTACCAAAGGATTTCTTCCTACTAAAAACTCCATGAAAATGCGAAAAATCTACTAAAAAAGTAGATTTCTACTAAATCTGGTCACACTGTATACGAGTCTATCGCTATCCTTTTCATTTCCAAGAACAAATAGCATGCGCACTCTCTTTCTTTCACTGGACGGACTTCAAACAGCTGCTATGCTGTGTCCTCACTCGCAGCAATATTTAACTTTTTAAAATTCGACAACCGGGATTCTGGACTGATTTTTCGCAGGCAACCCTATACCACCGTGTTCATAATGAAATAATCTTTAATCATATTGATTTTGATTAAATAGTCAGACCGTTGCAAAATGCTAGTATAGATTGACCTGTTTATACCTGGCAACCGAGAGTTGTGACCGGAAAAAAATAGGCAACCTAACGTTTGCACATTCTATGGGCTTCATACTTTCGATTGGTATAGAATTCATCTAATAAGCAAACCGGTGAAATGTTCGGAAAAAACATTTTTTTTAATTATTAATTAAACCTACTCTGGACTAAAATTTGTTAGGCAACCCATACGTGATATATTCATTGACATGTTAAATTAAATATAAAATACGTTTTATCAAATAAGCATCTCGGTGAAGGTCGTTCTATATCGGGATCTTAGACTATTGGGTATTTTAGTCTGGTTGCCGATCTTTCCATCCTGATGTTTTGTTTATATTTTCTATCTATTGTGAACAGCGCAAATCTTCCTCCTTTGCATTTATATTCGGTTCAATGTTATTTACCTGCTTTTCAATAGTTACTATGGTTTCCTTCATTTGGATGTGTCAGGTTTTTAATGATGATGTTTGTTTCATATAAGAATTTTTATTATTATTACTGAAGAAGGAGAGACTCTCCGAAACGTCTAATTAAATATTCTTATATGAAACAAACATCATCATTAAAAACCTGACACATCCAAATGAAGGAAACCATAGTAACTATTAAAAAGCAGGTAAATAACATTGAACCGAATATAAATGCAAAGGAGGAAGATTTGCGCTGTTCACAATAGATAGAAAATATAAACAAAACATCAGGATGGAAAGATCGGCAACCAGACAAACATACCAAAGTACTACTGGTCACTCAAAATTAGAAATGAAGAAATCACTGAAGTTATCTGAAAAGATAGCAAGAATGCAATATGCAATCGCGGCTAATAGGAAGTGCGTACTTGTAAGACTGTCAAACGGAAAAGAAATGGTAGCTTACATTCCTGGTATAGGTCATAATTTGCAAGAACACAACATCGTTTTGGTGAGAGTAGGAAGAGTACAAGATTGTCCTGGTGTTAAACTGAAGTGTGTCAGAGGAAAGTTTGATTTGGGACATGTAATAATAAATAGAAAATAGATTTAAATATTGTAGATTTTGATTATCTCTTTATTGAAATGCAAACACCAGAATTTATGTCCAACTTTTTTGAAATTCAAGACCAAACACATCAATTTTAATTGTATCTCACCGGAAAATTTCAGAAAATAAAACAAAATTTCATCAGACGAACAATAAACTTACTTATTACAGACACCACGAAACAAATTGATACAATGAAGAGTGAATTGAATTATTTTATCGAGAACATTCAAGATAGTGAAACAGATGAAACAGTACGGGAATTTATGATTGACATACACAGAAAACAAACGAATATAATAACAGAATGTACAAAAACCCACAATGAAAAACTAGAAACTCTGACTAGAAGTACAAAAATACAAAGAGACACCAAACAATTGACAGACGATACAATAGAGAACATCACACAAACAACATTCTCCCCATATGTAATTGATACTGGTAAGGGTACGCTTATCAAAGCACCAACTTTGTGGAATACAAAAGATTGTTCTTATTTCTACCACGGAATGGGATACCCTTAGATTCGGATAAAACACTTGGGTTTTTATACTTATATTTGAACAATAACAGTATACAACGATGAAAATGAAATAGGTTATGAACCAAAGTGGACTGTATTTCTATGATATGTCAGCTGATTGCTGTCTATACAACACTACTATGAAATCAGGGATTTGAAAGAGAGTTGAGTGAAGGTAACGATCGGTTAGGTCGAATTGAGACCACAGAACTTACACATTAATGATTTCTTGTTCCTTTTTGGCTGGCCTCAACCGTCTATTGAAAATTGAAATATAATTCTAATACATAAACTCCGACATACCGCCAACCTTGAAACCTGATGGTTTCAAAATAATGAAAAAAACAAAAATATATAAAATATCTTAAAGCTATAAATGACACAAATGAAAAATGCTGAAACCTTGTGATGACAATACTGAACATTTTAATTACTGTCAATGGGAAGCACGCACAATTTTTGAATTGTTCTCATCACTTCACCGTTTTGCACCTTGACTGACACTACTCGTATGAGCCCATCTGCACCAGGAAACAACTTCTGAACTCTGCCTAACTTCCACTTCAAAGGGGGGAGGTGATCTTCCTTGAGAATGACCAATGTTCCTGGTTTCAATAGGTTTTTACACTCAGTCTTCCACTTTGCCCGTTGTTGAAGTGTGGAAATGTATTCGATCGACCATCTTGACCAGAATTGTTGCAGCACCTGGGTTGCTCGTTGGTACTGGGTCAATCGGTTACTTTGTATTTCCTCAAGATTAGGTTCTGGGATGGCTATTAAAGGTGCGCCGATGAGGAAATGACCTGGGGTGAGTGCCTGGAGATCTTGTGGGTCTGATGATAAAGGTGTCGAAGGTCTTGAATTAAGACAAGCCTCTATTTGTGCAATTATTGTGTGTAGTAATTCAAAGGTTGGAGTGAAATTGGTGTTAAGTGACCTATATAAATGAAATTTGGCTGCCTTTACAGCTGATTCCCATATACCACCTTGATGAGGTGATCTGCTTGGGATGAAGCTGAAAGTTATTGATTCGGAAGCTAATGAAATACCAATTTCACTTTCATTTTCAGTCAGGATTTTTAAAAACACTTTCAGCGCAGAGTTAGCACCTATAAAGTTTGTGCCATTATCTGAAAATATCTTTACAGGTTTACCTCTCCTACTAATGAAACGTTTTACGCAATTTAAGAATGAGTCAGTGCTCATATCACTAACTAATTTTAAATGAACATCTTTTGTAGCAAAACACACAAATATGCACAAGTATGTCTTAATGATTTTGGAATTCCTTAATTTATTGGACTTTACGCTAAACGGACCCGCGAAGTCTGTTCCACAATGTAAAAAGGGACGTGAGGCTGTAATAAGCTCCTTGGGTAAATTGCTCATTAATTGTTGCATTGTGATGGGTCTTGCACGGAAACAAACTATACATTTCCTTAAAATGGACTTTATTCTGGCCTTGCCTGCAATGGGCCAGTATTTCTGTCGTATGATCGATAAGAGAGGCAATGGACCAGCATGTAAATTTTTGTAATGGAACTGTTGACTGTCATTGCATGATTTTGAGGTAGAAGGATTGGAAATTTTCGATTATATGGCAAGTCTATTGCGTTTCCTAGTCTGCCGCCAACCCTGACAATACCTTCCTGATCAATGAATGGATTCAAAGATGAAATTTTACTGCTCTTGGAAATTGATTTCCCTTTTGAAAGTGCAGTAATTTCTTCCGGAAATGCCTCAATTTGGGCCCTTTTTATTAAAAGGTTTGTAGGGAATCTATCGATTCCCTCGAAAATATTCCGTCCGAGAACGAAAATCTTAAAAACAGAAGAACTCGGTGTAAAAACTTGGAATAATTAAAGCCACACCCCTTAGGGATCCGTAGAAAGGCGTTGTGAATGGCGAATAGAAAACAGCCTGAATGCCCTTAAAACTCGGCATTTCAGCGAGAATAATTCAACAGAGTTCAGACCATTCTACAAGAAACTACGACTTCCACAGATGTTCCACACTTGCACCGACAACGAGAAGATTGAAGAATATCACATCTGTTCCCGACCTGCGAAAAACTACCTGCGACCGAGCCACAACGACCCAAGCGTCCAGCGACCCTAAGAATCTAGACAAATACTCATTTTCTTCAAACTCTTTTAGTGGGTTGAAATAAATCGAATACGTATTTTTTTATCCCGTTCTTTTATTTCCCTAAATTCCTTGGCAGTGAACTACTTGATAGTCACCGTATAAGGACCACTACCCACAAATTGGTGACCCCGACGTGATGACGGAAAGCAGCGGCGTTTGAGCGCAGAGGCGACTCACTGCCCCGCTCAACGTTACGGCTACTGGGGTGTCCATCGGACACTAGAGCCGATGGCACGCCGAGCTTCGTGTTTCCGTTGTCACAGCACTCAAGCCCGACGTGATGGGAATGACCGTCTTAGCGATGTGTCCCGAAAAGCAGAAGGTTGATGCAAAGCTCCCATATATCTGCAATTTCCAACGAAACTCTAGACGCCCATTCCCATGACGTGCAATACGTGCTCCTTGGTCTGCCGCGGTAAAGCGGACCTGAATAGGCGGCATTCACCGTCCGCACGATGCCGCGAGGTGCAGCTCTGATTAGGCGGCAATCACTCGGCTGCACCGATGACCTCGTAACACGCATAAGTTTCGTTCCTCCGTCACTGGGGAGGGAGTCATGTGGCGGCTTCTCATAAAGCTCCACATAGCAACAATAAATACAGCATTCGGTAGCCTAGATGTTAAGAGGTAGACTCACTCACCGAGATGCGACAAGGTGCCGGGTTCGAGTCCCGGCGGCTCCCGATAATAATAAATTCCCCAAGCGTCTGTGACACGGCACACACAAATATACCAAAGTCACACTGATGAGTCCGGTGTGTGTGCCAGGGACGAAACGCATAAGTAGGCATATGTGAAATCCTACAAGAACGCAGATTGCAGGAAATGGTCCCGCACCTGCTTAGAGTGTCAGCGATCCAAAGTTACTCGTCACGTCATCACTCCACCAGGGTCATTCACGCCACCGGTACGTCGATTCGATCATATACACATGGACATTATCACCATGCCGTACGCCGAAGGTTACCGATACTGCCTCACCTGTGTCGACCGATTTACCAGATGGCCAGAAGCAATTCCCCTCCAGAACCAGGAAGCATCCACCATCGCTAAGGAGTTCTACACGAATTGGATAGCGAGGTTCGGCACTCCACTCCGGATAACCACAGATCAAGGGAGACAATTCGAGTCAAGCCTGTTCAACGAGCTATGTCAGTTGACTGGCACGAACCACATCCGAACCACCGCCTACCACCCAGCAGCCAACGGTATGGTAGAAAGAATCCATCGACAGCTTAAGGCAGCAATCAAATGCCACAACAACGACAGATGGACCGAAACGCTTCCCAGTGTCCTCCTAGGGATGAGAGCAGCCTGGCGGGATGACATGAAAGCAACCGCTGCAGAAATGGTATACGGAGAGCCATTAAGATTGCCTGGAGAATTTCTACCTACAAGTACGGATGACGGTGCGGACACAGCCGACTTCGTAGTGAATCTGAGGCAACAAATAAGATAAATTAGACCTATCAACGCCAACCACCACGGAGAACGACCCAGCTTCGTGTTCGAGGAATTGGATACGTCACCGTTCGTTTTCGTCCGACATGAGGGCCCAAAATTAGGTTTGCAGAAACCCTACGACGGACCATACGAAGTTTTGAGGAGAGACCCAAAACATTTCATCATCAAGATCAATGACAAGGAAACGACGGTGACAATCGACCGATTAAAACCAGCCTACATATTTGACAATCGCGAAAATGAAGAGCATGAGGAAGATCACACAGAAGATCCAGTAGAAAACGAAGCCAATGATCAAGCTATATTCCCGGAAACGAGGAAAACCAGATCCGGTAGGAAGGTACATTTCCCAAAGAAGTACCTAACTATGATTTCGTAACTTCGTTACTGGTGGGTGACTGTGTAGGGAATCTATCGATTCCCTCGAAAATATTCCGTCCGAGAACGAAAATCTTAAAAACAGAAGAACTCGGTGTAAAAACTTGGAATAATTAAAGCCACACCCCTTAGGGATCCGTAGAAAGGCGTTGTGAATGGCGAATAGAAAACAGCCTGAATGCCCTTAAAACTCTGAATCTAAATATGTAAGCTATGACCCGTTGCAGTTTTGTCAATGATGTATACCTTGTAAAAAGATCAAACCGTTGAGTGGCTGATACTAAACTAATACAATTAGTTTTCTGTTGTGGCATCTCATCAGGGAATTTTACGTCATGTTTTGGCCAAAACTGTTCATCCATTGAAATCCAGGGAGAAGCATTCCACCACAACTCACAATTGGCTAGCTCGACAGGTTCGAGACCCCTAGATATGATGTCTGCTGGATTCTCCTTACTTGCCACATGCCTCCATTGATTAAGTCTTGTTAACTGCTGTATTTCTGCAACTCTATTTGATATGAAGGTTTTCCACTTGTATGGTTCCCCTGCTATCCAAGCTAGTGTGATCTGTGAATCACACCAGTATGTGATTTTCTGAATGTTCATGTCTAGTGCCTTTACTACTGAACTCACTAGTCTAGCTAGAAGTAGTGCTCCACATAACTCCAGTTTGGGCAATGAAATGCATTTCAGGGGAGATACTTTCGACTTGGCACAAATGAGTCTGACAAGGTGATTACCAGTCGAATGAGTAGACCGAGCGTAGATACAAGCACCATAAGCTTGTTCGGATGCGTCACAATATCCATGGATTTGTATTCTCTTTGCTGTAGCACTTATTACTTGTCTTGGCATTTTGACCTTGTTGATCCATTCAAATTTATTTTGAAACCTTAACCACTCAGTATGAACGTCATTGGGGACTGATTCATCCCAAGATAGATTTAGTTTCCACAATTTCTGCATTATCAATTTGGCCTTGATGATGCATGGACCCACTAATCCTAAGGGATCAAAGGTTTTTGAAATTGATGATAGGATGATTCGTTTTGTGACCCTGTTATTTGTTGGAATGACTCTTGTTGTGAAATATAAAATATCTCTTGAATTCCAGAGTAAACCTAATATTTTGCTGATTCCATCATCCGATATCAAATGTCCAATCGATGCCACATTTTCCTTATGAATAACTTCCTGTGAGTTGGAAGTCCACTTCCTCAAGTTGAAATGAACCTTTCCCAAAGTTTCTTGTAATTGTCCCTTGAGTTTTCTTGCCTCCTTAACCGAGTTTGCTCCTGTCAATAGGTCATCAACGTAAAAGTCCTTGATGATGACTTTTGCGAGCATTGGATTTTTCTCCATTGTGTCCAAACCAACTTGATGCAGGCAACGTACTGCTAAATATGGAGCTATTGACGTGCCGTAGATTACAGTTGTCAATCTGAACTGTTTGATTTCTTCCATGATGTTTGGTCTCCAGAGAATTCTTTGCAAGTCTTGATACTCATCTTGAACAAGAACTTGCCGATACATTTTTTCAATGTCTGCGGTTAAAGCAATGTTATGTTCCGAAAGCGAACAAGAATTGTAAAAATGTCTTGTTGAATGGTGGGACCGACTTTCAATCGGTCGTTCAGTGAGATTCCTGAAGTCGAAGCACACGGCCCATTGAAAACCACTCTCAGTTTGGTCGTTGAACTATCTTCCTTCCAAACTCCATGGTGAGGCAAATAGTTTACCATGTTGGCCTGTTTTTCTTCGGTTACCAGTGTCATGTGCCCTAATGATTCATATTCCTGCATGAACTTGATGTAGTGGTCTTTGAAATTGGGATTTCTTGATAACTTCCTTTCAAGACTTTGGAACCGTTGAAGAGCAGTTTCATATGTGTCACCTAGATCTTCAATGTTCCCTTTTATCATTAAAGGTACTATGAACCGTCCAGTTGCATCTATTTGTAGCCTGTACTTGAACTCCTTCTCACACTCTTCTTCTTCTCGACTTGCAAATGTCTCCTTCGAACACTCCTCAAGTTCCCAAAATTTTTGTATTTGGAATTTGATATCAGGTTCTCTTACCAGATTGCATATCCTGTGAGACTTCTGTATCATTTGATTAATGTTCCCTGAAACTATCCATCATAATTTAGTTTTTTGCAAGGTTGGGTGATTGCTGTTGCCTTTGATCTGACCGATGCACATGAGATCATAAAACAGGGAAGCTCCGAGTATATGTCAATTTTGCCTGGTCTGTGGAACATATTATCTGCTAGTTGGATATTTTTCGGTATTTTCAGATTGATCATTGCTGTTGGCATGTTTTCTGTGATTTTATCTGAAATCAAGAATGTCAAATCTACTTGAAGAATTTACCTTAGATTTGAGTTTGGCTCTAGTTGTTTCCGTGATGTGTGTGAGTCCTTGATTGATGCCCACTACTGGAATATCGACCTTGTCTGTTGGCAACTTCAACCTTTCTGCAAGTTCCGTTGTCATCAAATTGGACTGGGATCCTGAGTCTAATATTCCTCTAGCCTGTATGTGCTTTTCTTCATGATCAACAATGTCAACAATCACTGTTGCCAGCAAAACTTCTGTGGAATCCGTGGATGATATAATCGAAACGAGACTGCTTTGGTTCTCCACAGGCTTGACTTCTTCACTCTTGATAACAATCTCAGTGTGTTTTGTGTCCTTTCCATTTTCCTCGGGTGTGGTATTTATGTGAAACAGGGAATTATGCTTCTGTCCAAAATTCTTACAACCTCTTGATGCGCATGATCCTACCTGGTGATTGAGTTTGAGACAATTAAAACATAGTCTCAACCTTTTTACTTCATTGCGTCTTGCTTTGATGGACAATTTCAGGAACTCTGTACAATAAAATATTAAATGTCCCTGGTTGCAAAAAAGACATTTATTATTACTGTTTCCACTCGAGGTGACAAACGTCTTGCGGTTGTGTCTATACTCAATAGGTTTATGTTCCGTTTTGCTCGAACATTTGTTTGAAGTTAATGTTTCCAAGAGAGCACACCGGTCCTGAATGAATCTAACAAATTCTTCCATTGTTGGCAATTTTGATGAAATATTTGCAGATTCTCATGCCTTCCTAGTTTGATAGTCCAGCTTGGACGATATGAGATGAATGAGTAGAAGATCCCACTGATCTACTGGCTGCTTGAAATTGTCTAAAACTCTCAATATTCTTTTAATGTCATCCAGCATTTTTCGTAGCATGCTAAATGATTCTTTGGTTATGGAGGGCAAATCAAAAAGTTCTTGTACGTGGCTGTTAATAATGAGTTTATTATTTTGAAATCTTTCTTTCAATAAATTCCATGCTATTGGATAATGGTCATTTGTTACCTTTAACGCGAGTATTACCGCCTCAGCATCCTTTTTTAAACATGACTTGAGATAGTAGAATTTTTGAATGTTGTTAAGACTTTCATTGTTATCAATTATCGATAAGAATGTGTCATGGAACTCTAACCACTGATTGGTATCTCCTGAAAATGTAGGGAGATCTATTTGCGGAAGATTGATTGATTGAAACGAGGAATTTGCTTGACACAATACTTGTGCATACTGTGTATTGTTCTGAATTGACGATTCTAATAAATCTGTGGCTGTAGATATTAATTGGAAATATGATTCCTCAAATGCTTCTAACTCTACTAAATATGATTCTTTATTGTCAGGATCTAGCTTAATGAGACTAATGTGATAGTCTTCATAAATGTTCAATATTGGTCGAATTGTGTCTATCCTGATTTTCAATCCACTAATCAGATTATTATTCTGAATGACTTGATCAATGAATTTTTTGAATCTAGCTAGTTGGGCTGAAAGATTTTCTCTAGATAGTATGATAGACTGAATTTTATCTGATTGACACATGGTTGATACTATATAATATTACACACAATAATGACAAAATAAAACTTGTATGCCTATCAGTTTTCTCATCACGACCTCATATATGCTGCTTTTAAATTCAAGTGCCCTAAACCGATACCTCGAGTTATTGAATGTCGTGATCTGAAGAGAGTGGATCAAACTCTTTTGATTCAGGCGACAAGAACCATATGTTGGGAATCGGTCTATAAAACGGACTCTTTAGACGAGAAAGTGAAAATTTTCTCTGACAAAATCCTGGAAATATATGACAGGTTGGCCCCATTAAAGGCTGTCAAAGTGAGGCATCCCCCGTGTCTCTGGCTAACCGATGAAATAAGAGAAACTATGATGCGGCGGGATAAACTGAAAGCTAACTATGTCAAAAACCCAAATAGTGAAAATAAAGAATTATATCGCGTCATTAGAATTAGAAATAGGTGTAACAACTTGTGTAGAGGCGAGAAGAGAAAGTTTTTCGAAGAGAATCTCATTAATACATCTCCTGGTAAAGTTTAGCAGACTCTACGTTCAGTTGGCATAGGAAAAGAAGCCAGCTGTTGATTTGGATCCCTCCCTCCTTGCCCGACATTTCATTACCTCTGATACTAATCTAACCGACAATATTAAGGAGACCACATTGAAAAACTTACATTCGTGTTCCCTGCCTAACCGGGCTGAATTTTCTTTCGGGCCTGTTAGTGCGGAAGATATTAGTGCCACCCTGAATAGTATAACATCGAATTCAGTTGGAAGTGATGGTATTGGAATAGTCCTACTCAAACCTATTATAAATGAGATCCTGCCAGTACTGACTCACATCTTCAATTTTTCACTCCAGATTGATACTTTTCCAACTATGTGGAAGCGCGCCAAAATCATTCCAAGACCGAAGATTCCAAATGCTATCGATCCTCAAGACTTTAGGCCAATATCTATACTTCCAACACTATCTAAGATTTTTGAGAAGCTCATCAACTCTCAAATTCTGACATACTTGAATTAGCATGCCCTACACAACCCTTATCAGTCAGGATTTCGCCTAAAATACAGTACTACCCGAGTGTGACACTTAATTAGGTATACTTCTTCTTCGAAGTCCTTCCATTTCCACGTCTATACCTCTAATTTTGCCAATTTCATAGATGGATTTATATTTCCGATCTATGCCTATTGATATCATCGGTAGTTATCTTCCGTTCTTACCAGTCATCCTTGTTATTTTCCTTGCGGGATACCCCTTCTCTTTCAGATCTTTCTCGATTTCCGCCATTGAAAATTCCGTTGGTACGTCTTTTGCGACAACTTTCAGCGGTCGTTCCTCCCTAATGGGTTGTCATTTGGATATCTTGTTGCCCTAGAATTTTCCACAAATTTCTGTAATCCTCAATGTTTTGTGGTAGAATACGGTTTCCAAATTTTGTTGTTGTAGCTCTTGGTATATTCGTTGATTCGAAAGGAACTGTAATTTGTTGTGGAAATAAACAAGAATGTAATTGTGATATCAAGGACGCTGAAATTGAAGAACTGAAATCCAGAATTTCGATCCTTAATGAATCTATCTTCGAGAAATCTGCTCCGGTCCCTAACTACAGTGATAGTTTGAGAAATGAGTTCGATGAAGTTATTTCTACCGAAACAGGTAATATTAATAAAAACAGTAAACCAGACCTTTATGATATCATAATGGAACAAAAAGACATGATGATCCACGAATTAAAAGATAAAATTGACATACTCAACAAACACATCATTCTCTTAGAAAAATTCCAAAAATTAGAATCTCATGAAATGGTAAATAAAAGTCGATCAACACAAAAAAAGAAACATATAAAGAAGCCAGTAAACAAAACATCAGGTACCGAGGAAACTCCGGATTTATCAGTTCCCCGAGATAACATGATAACAGAGATAACGGTGATAACAACGAACCAAATATGTCTGATATTTTATCGCATAATGAGTCGACAGCTGAAAGAGGGACGTCAATGAATGGAAACGCGTTTCACATAAGAACGTAAAGACGAAATTAAAAATGATTACATAAACGGCGAAAATCAATTTATGTCGCAAACGAATTGCATATTGAATGATAGTCTACCTCAAAAAGATAAATTTAATGAAAAAATTTTCAAAAAAAATGCTAGGTGGAACATAACTGGAGCCAACAAAGAAAATCCAATAAAAGCAGTTGGAAAAAAGATAGCATTATCATATCAAGGATTGCTCCTAATACAGAACTGAATCAGTTTCAGACTATGGTGAAACAGAAATTTCCAGAAGCTGACTGTCACGAACTAAAGTCCAAGCATCCAGACAAATACAGCTCCTTCAAAGTAATCATCGATGCGTCCAATGGGGAAACAGCAAAAAATGGCGATCACTGGGCTGACGAGCAGTGTCGTCACTGTAGTATACAGTCACTGTAGATTTTGTTACAGTGACTTTATATACTACAATGACGACACGGCTCGTCAGCGTTTTGATTGGTTGGAGCCCTGTCCGCCATTAAAGGTCGAACTTTCACCAGAGATTTCTGATTTTTACTATTTACATTCGAGTGCCGAGCTGTTTCACATGCTTTGAAGCATTCTTGTTCAACTTGTTAGAGATTGTGACTGGTTTATGAGGTTCAAATCCCCCAAAATGTGAAGATGTTATCAAAAGGAACAAGCGGTCGACCAACCTTCGCGCTTGCGCCGTCGATACTCTGAATCTTAAAACACCGGTTAACGTTTGAATCTATTGTTTATTTTCGACATTTAATGGCGGATAGCCGGAGTTGTCGTCACTGTAGTATATATAGTCACTGTATGTTCGACTACAGCGAGAGTTTCCGATCTATGGGACCTCTTATCTATGGAATGAACTAAACAAGACCTATCCATAGAAGTGACGGGCCAAATCCACATTGAAATCTTTGAATTTTCTAATTATTTAGTTCCGAGATCACTCGGAAGCCTCTCTTCCAGGGATTGAAATGATAACACCCGGAGTATGGAAGGAGCATCGGTGTATTGCGAAAATTGCCATTCTTCTTCAGATCTCGTAGATATTTCAGGAGAAAACTATACTTAGTGAAAGAGTTGCAAACTGAATTGATCGTTCTCTCAAGGCACTTAAGATACTTAAGGTATTAATTCTTTTAAATTGTATATCAATCGTAAAGCTGTTCACTAATATTCAGATGACCAAAGAAAATTCGATCTATTTCTCCATTCTTTATCAATGGTGAGAATACAGTAAGAGATGTTTTGTCCTTTAATTAAAATATGACGAAGGAAATCAGAAGTCGAAGAAACGCGTTGAAAAAATGAAAGATCATAATAATAATTTATTTGCAGTACAATATATGGTACAGTAAAATTAAATCTTCGGCGAAATCAACATAATGCTGAATCATATTCCATAATAAATCAAAAATTGTGTTTTTTTATTTCATTTAATTCCGGAATTTGTATTACTTACATTTAGTTAGGTAACAATTGTGAATGAAAATTGAAAGATGGTATATAAAGTGAATGAATCCAAAATGGAATAGGTATACATATATTGTATATATTTCAAAATTATACTCTGTTCTACCTAAAATAGTTTCTTCCTACGCATGTCATGGAGAAAAAAATAATATTTCGGACGAAAGTTTCTCAATCTGCTATGTAGTCTTGAAGTAATGAATAAGTATATTATCAATCTCGAACCCTTCAAATAAGCACAATAACTAATTTAAAGTACAATAAGATAGAAGATTCAATTCGATGAGTGATACAATATCATTTAGAATATTTCTCGAATTATCTCATCAAAAAATTTAATTATTTCCCAATACATAGGTGGCACCTACACGAAATATTTCAGCCTTAAACATGCGGTTGGCCAATATGTTTGACAATAGTCCTCTCCCGTTTGTCATATCAACTACGAAAAAAACAATAATCACCTAATAAAAATTAATTAAAAAACTACAGATAATATCGTGTACATTCACAACTATATCTATTACTCGGATTTTTCAATTTCTCATGATGAAAATATCGGTATTCGGGTGTCACGATCCGTTATCTAGTGAGGGGATCTTAGAATCCCTCTTGAGCTAGAAAAAATGAATGACTCGATTTTTAAAAGAATTAATTTGGAAAAAAACGTAACCTTAAAAATTCAACGGTGCTCAAGTTATAAGAGAAAATAGGAAAATGGCGTGAAATGAAAAGTTCCTTCAATTTATTTGTTACTGGTCTATTAATATGAAACAAAAACATTATACAGGCACATTTTTCATTAGAATCCATTGGTGTCTTAATTTGTTTTTTATTTTTTATTGCCGTTAGTTTTGATGTCATATTATAAACTTATTTTTTTTTAATGAAAACCACGAAAAAATCTATAACAAAAAAATCGAGGTTTTCAAATATATAAAGCATGATATTTAAATATATCATATTTCTTATCAATATATAAAAATCATCAAAAGTAAGTAAGTTTCACACGACAAATCAACCCCGTGCCAAATATTCGGTAGCCACCAACGCTTCTGGATTTAACACCGTTCGGTTTATAAATCAAACAATTTGACAACTTTGTGTCTAATCCTTCACAATAATATATTAAGTGTGGAGGATTAGACACAAAGTTGTCAAATTATTTGATTTATATTGAATAGCCTTCAACAAGTAGACTCATTAAACTTTTATAACCGTTGGGTTTCTTTAACAATTCAACATTTTCAAATTGATAAATGTTGTTCTTCAACCAAAGGAAAAATCTGACGGTGTAAAATGTGGAGACCTTGGTGACCAGCGAATATTTTTAATATCTGTAGTAATTTATTAATCATTTTATAATTTTGAGAACGAAGGAAAAAACGATTTCATTTATTACACAGATTTTTATGTATTTATGCTTTTATTCCAAAAAAAAAACTCAAGTTAATATTATAACTTCAAAACTAATTACAATAAAAAAACAAATGATGACACCAATGGATAATAATGAGAAAAGTAAATGTTTCTGTTCCATATTGATAGAACCAGTAATAAATAAGTTGAAGGAACTTTTCATTTCACGCTATTTTTCAATTTTCTCTTATAAATTGAGCACAGTTGAATTTATGCGGTTTCCACCAATTTACAACTCTCTAAAAATCGAGCCTGTAAATGTGGGATTTATTTTTTTCTAGTACAAAGGGATTCTGAAGTCCCCTCACTGGCCTCACTAGATAACGAATTTGGCACACCCAATACATAATATCTTAGTATGATGAATTTCTAATATAATATGTTCCATTCTTTGTTCACGAATTATCATAGAGTTGTCACAATGCTTAATTTATTGTTTAATCGATCATAAACCTCATCGTCGTATCGATATCGTTTGTACATATATTACCATGTACGTTCCAGTATTTATATATCTTCGATATATACAGGGTGTTTCGAAATTAGAGATGATTGATTCGAAACGAGATAGATTTTTTATTATATTATTTCATAATGGGTATTGTTTTCTTTCATAATATATTTTGTCCAATTCTAAGTTACGCGGGAAGTATATTTTTTATGAAATGGTTATGTAGTGACTCTTTGCAAGCCCGTAGTAAGAAATACAAACAAAATAGTTTGTGTTGGATGGATTAGTCCGTTGCCTTGCGATGGTTCTTATTCCATTTGAAATATTTTGTGTAAAATACGATTCACATCTCAGCACAAGTATCGAACAGATTTGGAGAAACTTTCATCTGAAACCTCACGTTTGGAACAATACAATTATTCAAAAGGCTGCTTTAATGGAATATAATATATTGTGGTATATTTCAATTGGAGTACATAAATTGAATTGATTACAACTTTTCATTTACATGTATTGGAGTGTTTTCCTTACCACTTTGTCATTAGCGACAGAAAAAATTTGAAACGAAAAAAGTTGACTAGACCATAGAAGCAGGGCCGCTGCCAGACATTTTAGCGTCCCGGCCAAATAAAATTTTACCCTCTTGCTTTTGCTACTTCAACTGAATTTTCTTTGAAAGAGCCTCCAATATTCCTCTCAGGCATCTTTTCAATTTCATATGAAATCGTTTTTTTCAACTTACAATCCCCTTGTGAAGATTATAACAGATTTTAAAAAACGCTCCGAATGTTCAGAAGTACGAAGCTGTATAAGTGAATAGTAGGAAGACATTGTTTTTAAAGCTGCATTTTAGAACCTATTTGTATTTTTAGAACTATAGTTGAGAGCACCTATTTGATTTAAAAAAAATGGCTCCTGGCAAATTTATTTGCCACTAAGAAAACATTTTTATGTCAGGAATTAGGTCTTGTTTTATGGACTGACTTTGGGCCATTATAATTTGGCGCCCCGGCAAAATGTCTGGTTTGCCGGTCCTGGTAGCGGTCCTGCATAGAAGTATAAATTCCAATAGGTAGGGTATTGTTTTTTCTAATATCTACATTATACAATAAACAATTACTTTCTTTCAGATTGTTCTACTATTACATAAGAATTTAATTTTATAAAATTTATAACTATGGGTAACCCATATAATTATGAGGTAGTTTGAATGAATTCTCCAAAATTTCAAGTAACAGTTTTCAAATTAGTAACGAATTATCAAAATATAATGAAGAAGTTGGTTCAAATTTGAATTTCACATACAGATAGATAATTTTGAATTTTAAAAGAAAAATATTTATTGATTCCTATTTCTTAGTAAAGTGGAAGATGATATTCTTAACAAACCTATCTTGAGAGATTCACAAAATACATTTTCTAGTTTGGATTTTAGTTAGGAAGAAATTACATTTCAGCTTCGAGGAATGTAGATACTCACTCTAGTGTTTTTTCTACCTAATTCAGAAGTAGTTATAATAGTCATTAGATGTTATTACAAAAATAAGTTAAATTTAAGACGCTAAATCAATACCACGAATTCTTAACATAGAATTTTTGTTGATCAGTACCATCACATATAATATAATACAAGTTTTATCAGATACAGATCAACGTGATTGTCTCAACAAATCCATGAGGAAGCTTAAATTTAGAGAAAAACACTGTCGTGTTTGTAAAATCAGAGAAAACACAATAAACCTGGAAATAGTTCTGAGTTCGAGAAGACGAATTTCTGAAGAAAGAATAATTGCTAAGATTTCCAAGTGTTTATCGTTCCCTAATGTCTTTTACAAAACGAAAACAGCTCATGGAAGATCACAATTTAACATATAATATATGCTTATTCTAATTTTAAATTACTATAATTTTTGATTTGTGCATAATAATTAGAATATTTCAATTCTTTGTGTAGATGTTATTAGGAAGTTATATATTGAAATTTATTGCTTTGAAAATTTATTTTATTCTATAACAAAAAAGCTATATTCTATCAAAATTTGTATGATATGAGAATATTTTCATAATTCAGCAATTTTGAACAGATGCCGAAATGAGAGTAGTCATTAACAATTTGACAACATGCATCGAGACTTATTTAGCTAGTTGTATATATTTGGCTAATACAAGGTAAATGATATAAAGTTTCTTATTACTACTAATATTTCTAATCGCAATCATTGTTGTGGACCTGAATTATTGTGGTACCTAGTACTTAAAATATACTTTTCTTTTCAAAACACGAATTATGAAATATTGAACTACAAAAATATTGAGAAAATAATTCCGTTTTGAATAGTAAGTTGGCTCTCCTGTTGAGATACATTCTGTAAGGAGAACGCGAGGGAGAACGTAGAAAGAGTACTATAGAAAAGTTACCCAATTAAACATTTCTTGGGCCTTCACTATGTAGGTTGAAAAGAACCACTACAGCTGAACTCGTTTTCTTTTACCTATACTTTTAATTTAGGTAGGTACCTATCTTTTTGAATTTCCTTGCATAAAGCCCAATTCTGAACGAAAGAGTTCTCTTGGTTTATGCTGTAAAGTCGTAGAAATATCAGAAAAAAAATTACTGATCCGTTTCAGTAGGTATAGAGTGAAATTAAGGGGTACTTAAATTTTGTTCAGTAGCTTATTTTTTTATTTCATTATGGCAAACTCGATATAATGGAATATCATTATGGTATCTTCTTCTAAGATGCAGTCAAGTTCGATTGAATTATCAGCCTATATTCTAATGAATTTAACTATAAATTTATATGCTAAACAAAATGAACAAGTTAGTGAGATTAGTAAGACATGAAGTTTGGTGAAATCAAAGTTTCAATGGGGGTTCTTCCACCTCTTACGATCATAGTGAAAATCAAAATCGTTGAGCACATGATATTAATCTCCAATTATCTTTTTTTAACATTTTTGGAAACTGATTTTTTCGGTCCATTGTACGGGTCTGTATCTCAGTTAAGCTTTATAACGAATAATTTCTGGACTTTTTGCAGTTTTCATGAAATCATTAAGATTATTTAAATTGACTTGATTTCATTTCGGCATAGCTAAAATATGGTTTCTCAATCTCGAATACTTTTCTGCTGATATAATTACTCACATGCATACTCAAACTATACATAACTTGGTCTTGGTCTGTAGAATTGTAAATGGTAGAACACTGGGCAAAGAAAACAACAATGCCAGCAGGCCCACTCAAAGAATTTCACAGTAATATAGTTCCACTAAGAACGTTTAGGCTCCAGTTTCTGGGACATACTGGTCAATACTCTTTGGTTATCGATTACTCTCAGGCAAGATATGTATGATTTAACTTCTCCCTCACTCTTCGGCGATGGTGGTTCCAGAACTAAACAGAAAAAATTAAATTAGACCAGCTGAACTGGTATTTTGATGCTGCCGATGATTATTAGGTTTTTGTTTTATACTAGGCTGAAAGATGGCGAAAGCTGGTTCGATTAGGTATACGCCTATTTCGCCCTTGGAGAACACATAACTGTAAACAGTTATGTGGGGTTTCCAAGGGCACAATTGACGCATGAATGACGAGCGCGTGAAAGTTCCTGACTTCAGGTCACACTTTCCTCATTCCAAAAATACATTGAATTAATTCTTAAATTCGAAACCGTCCGGTCATCTTGCTGTACACACGATAACTATCGAATGACAAAAGAAAGAAACACGAGATTTTTAGGGTAGATTGAGATCCCCTATTAGCTACAAAAAAAAATGAATGGCAAATTTTCGGCTTCAATTTTTGGGGGAATAAATTTGCAGAAAACGGCACCATCATAAATTCAACTGCGTTCAAGCTATCAGAGAAAATTGGAGAATGGCGCGAAATGTACAGTTCTCATAACTTCTTTAATATTGGTGCTATGAACATGAAACAAAAACATCCTTAAGGAACTTTTGCAGTAGAATCCACGGGTCATTTATTTTTTATTGTCATTGGTTTTGAAGTTATAATCACAAACAGAAGTTTGGGATCAAATGTAAACTATAACAATTCCTATAACAAATAATATTGATTTTTTTCCCATTTAAAAAATTTATAACATGATGCATACATTTCTTATCGAACTATAAAATTCATCAAAAGTTTCAGCCTACCTACAATAATCTGTGAACATGAGATAATTAAAATATCCGGTGGTCACCAAGGTCGCTGGATTCAATATAGTATAATAATCGGTATTATAGATAGGCACTAAGTTGATTCACCATAAGAAACTGAAACTTTCGATGATATTTATCATGTTTTATATTTTTGAGAAAGGAAAAAAAGTGCTTGAATTTGTTATACAGGGTGTCCCGGGAAGAATCTGACAAACGGATACCATAAAATAAGGTCATCATGGAGGACTCGTATCAAGAGGTTTTAATTGCCTGAGTGCCTTTTTTGGGATATACAGGGTGATGTTCATCGTATGAGAAAAATTTCACAGTTCATAACTCTTTAACTAATCGACCGAATAATTTCAAATTTTGAAGTTTTGTCACCTTTACTATCGACTTCCTTCAATATTTCTGAAATCGAGTTCCGGACTAAGAAAATTTCAGACTTTCCCTATTTTCGTGAATATTGGATCACCCTGTACGTGAACATTATGATTTTTTTCCGTTTTCGTAATCACAAAGATTTAATTCATAATAAAAATTCTAAATCTCTGCTTGGCACGGTCATACTGGGTGAACAATAAACATTCCCTTATGAGTGAATTTTTTTTAGTTCAATAACTCTATTTTCGTGAATATTGGATCACCTTGTAGGTTGAAATCATGATTTTTTTTTCGTTTTCGTAACCACAAAGAATTAATCCATGATTCTTAATCTTCTGCTTGGCACCGTCATACAGGATGATCAGTAAACATTTCCTTATGAGCGGAATTTTGCAGTTCGCCATTCACAAGGATTGAAATCAACAATTCCCATTATTTTCACGAATGGACTCAAAATAATCCAAAATCAGTGATTTATGAAAATTCACAAATAAGATTCTCGATAATTGTTTGGTGCGGTATCTACAACAACAATTTGATTTGCCCTAATATTGTTTAAAATAAGTAGACATGAGAAATTTATGAAAATTTTTAGAAACATAATTTTGTTTGTTAGAAAACATTCCAATGGAAACATTGTGGTTGCAACATGATGAATCTAATGCGCACTAACAAAAAAAAGTGCGCAAATATTTGACTGAGACTTTTGAAAACAGATGGATTGGTAAAGTGGAAATATGGCTTGGCCTCCTCGTTTCCTTTAGGGAGCAATTGCTACAAAGAATTATTAATATTTGCGAAATTATTATTTCTCAACCGAAAAAAATAGCGAAATCTGTGGCACAACTATATCAACGTGCTCAAAAATTTATTGAAATGGAGGGACACCAATATGAACAATTTCTGCTGAACTGAAAATATTTTATTTATTTTGTTTTTGATTCATTGTTTTCAAGTTCAAATATTTTCAATTTATTTGCTGTTTATGTTCTGTTCTTCATCCAGTATGTGGAATAACAGTTATCTCAAATAATTTGAAAAAAATTCAGGGATGGCATTCGTAAATGGTTAAAAAACTATAGTTTTCGAAATACTTCTACCGAAAAATTCAGGATATCTTGAACTATGAAATTTCTTCCACAAGGAAATGTTTATTGATCACGCTGTATGACTGTGCCAAGTAGAGATTTAGAATTTTTATTATGAATTAATTCTTTGCGGTTACGAAAACGGAAAAAATCATGATATCAACGTACAGGGTGATTCAATATTGAAGAAAATAAAAAAGGTCTGAAATTTTCCTAGTCCGAATATGATTCATTCGATTTCAAAAATTTTGAAGGAAGGCGATGGTAAACGGTGACAAAACTCCGAAATTTGAGGTTATTCAGTGGATTAGTTGAGAGGTTATTCAACTAAAAAAAATCACTCTTAAGAAAATCTTTATTGTTCACCCTGTATGACCGTGCAAAGCAGAGTTTTAGAATTTTTATTGTGAATTAATTCTTTGCGTATGCGAAAACGAAAAAAAATCATAATGGTTACGTACAGGGTGATTCAATATTCTCGAAGATAAAAAAGATCTGAAATTTTCCTAATCCGGATCTGATTTACTTGATTTCAGAAATATTGAAGGAAGGATGACAAAACTTCAAAATTTGAAGTTATTCGGTGGATTAGTTGAAGAGTTATTGAACTAAAAAAAATTCACTCTTAAGGGAATGTTTATTGCTCACCCTGTATGACCATGCCAAGCTGAGATTTAGAATTTTTATTGTGAATCAATTCTTTGTGTATGCAAAAACAAACAAAAAATCATTATGTTCACTTACAGGGTGATCCAATATTCACGAAAATAGGATAGAAATGAAATTTTCCTAGTCCGGATCTGATGTACTTGATTTCAGGAATATTTATTTATTTTTATTTATTTATTTAATTACTACATTATTACATATTGAAGGAATAGGAAAAGGGTGACAAAACTTCAAAATTGAAATTATTTGGTCGATTAGTTAAAGAATTATTGAACTGTAAAATTTCACTCATAAGATGAACATCACCCTGTATATTCCAAACGAAGGCACTCAGGCGATTGAAACCTTTTGATACTAGTCCTCCATAATGACCTTCAATCATGGTATCCGTTTGTCGCATTCTTCCCGGGACACCCTGTAGAAATTGTTATGGTTCACATTTAAAAAAAAAACAGTTTGTATTATAACTTCAAAACTGATGGCAATAAAAATAAATCATTACACTAGTGAATTTTACTAAGAAAGAAGCCTGTACGATGTTTTTATATCATTTTCATAGCATCAATACTAGAGAAGTTATGAAAACTTTTCATTTCATGCCATTTTACGGTTTTCACCAAATTTAGTTTCGTGCCCGAAAATGTGTCAATAATATCAGTGGCTGCATATTCTATGAAGCAGACCGATTTGCGACAACCCGATATGTGACTGATGAGTGGTTAGGAGAACAAGGCCATCCTGTAACTGTCCGGTTTACGCCGGATAAGGTCTTTTAGACTGCAGCATTATCGATCCCATCTTGTGTTACCTCTGACGGTTGAGCATCGCCGGCAACGATTACAGTGGTGCAGAGAACGTGAACCTCAGTTTGATGTTGTACACCGGACAGTAGGCTTTTTGGTATGAGGTGCTATTGCACATGCAAGTAGGCCACCTTTAGTCTTTATATTCGAGGTAACATGACAGCGATGCATTACCTTCGAGAAATAGTGGAGCCATATGTTCTCCCTTACCTTAATCAGCTCGATAATCCAATATTTCAGCGAGGTAATGCCCGACCTCATGTTGCCAGAGTTAGTTTAAACTTTTTCGAAGCGACCCATGTGAATCTTTTGACATGGCCGCCCAGATCCCCCGATGATCTTTCGCCCATAGAGCATGTTTGGAACACCATGGGTAGAAAGCTTGGAAATTTACGCCAGCCCCCACGGACTTTGGCGGCTCTGAGACATGAAGTACAGGTAGCTTGGGAAATTATCCCTCAAGAAGATATATACCATCTTATTGCATCAATGCCCAGACGTGTTGGGGAGTGTATAGACAATCGTGGTGGATAAACACATTATTAACAAATTCATTAAAAAAAATTGTTAACACTTCGTTTTTTCTCCAAATTTCAATCATTTACTTCTTGCTATACTATCTATGTTAAAATTAAAAAAAAATTAAAATTTGAACAGCTCCTTCTGGGTGTTCCAGATCCTTTGTCAGTTAGTATATTTTCAAACGTAACACCTTGCATTTTTTACGATAACGTAGACAAATATACTCAACTTTAGTTTAGGCCAGTTTCTCTGTTATATGAAATACATGTACATTTTTGAACATCAATAAAGCAACATTTATTATTATTATTATTCTCAAAGGAACATCTAGGGCTATTTTCAGTCCTGCGTCCAACTGACACGAAATATATGACATAACAACTGAATTTTTTTTTCAATGAACATCCCCAGAATCAGAGCCGTATCTAGGTACTAATGCGCCTGTGGCAATATGTTAGACAGCGCCCCCCATTTTCGAAGATTTTTTTTCACCCAATATATTTTCTTATGGTATTTTTTTTATTCATAATTTGAGTCATATAAAGTTTTAAAATAATAAACAATATAATATTATACAGGGTGTATATGAATAGTTGCGAAAAAATTCAGGAAGTAATTCCTTGTCAAAAAATAAGGTGGGTCTTTCATATAAACTTTTTTTTGCGCCTCCCTCTCCTTAATTACAGCTCCCTAAAAATGGCCCCCGAAAAGTAGTTTTCAATTTGTGAAAAGTTCATAATTTTTTTTTTGTTTGATTCATTTTATATTCGTACCATTTCTCAATAAAAATATCGTTTTGACATCCGTCAATTGGATAAATTTGAGGTCGAAAAGAATTCCAACCTGCACAACTCGTATTATCTGTTTATATTTTTATTCTCAAAAACTTCTCAAAAAATTACAGGAGACCTTATTTGTTGAGAATGGATTAGTCTATCCAAAATTAATTTACTTATTGTAAAATATGAATAGAGAAAAAGTTATTGCGGAACAAGTTTGGAGGGCGGCTTTTTCTATCCCATAGAATCATAGAGGAAAACCACCAACAATTTTTTCAAATACGTTCTCGAGCTCGCATGAAATGTCAGCTCAACTTCATTTTTGTGGATTCTATGGTTTTCAAGAAGAAAAATTATGTCAAAACAATATTTATATTGAAAACTGGTACAAATATTGAATGAATATAACAAAAAAAAAACAATTATTAACTTTTCACAAATTAAAAACTTCTTTCCGTGCGCTATCTTTAGAGGCCGTAACTAAGCGGGAGGAAGCTCAAAATAGTAATTTACGTAACAAGTCCGGAAAAAAGGGTTTTTTTTGGACGAATAGACAAAATTCCAGTACTCGCTTACGCTAGTCCTGGAAGTCTGTGAGTCTAAAAAAAACATTTTCGGGCGTGTTGCGTACAATATTTTTTCGGCAACCGTGTACAATAACAAATCAATGAGACGAAACATGTTTTTTCGGCAACCGTCCGGGAAGTGCTCACTTCCCGGACACTTTTTCTCTGAGAAAGTAGCATTTCCCGGCCTAGTCCGGAAAATACGTACTTCCCGGACTAGGCCGGAAAAGCATCATAGCAACCGTGATAACGGCTGACAGTTCATATGAAATTAGTTGTCAAAAATTTGCATGTTTTTTGATCGCAATCGCAATAAAATATGGAAAGCAGCAGCGATAGTGTTATTTTACATGGTTGCCGAAAAAATATTGTACGCAACACGCCCGAAAATGGTTTATTTGGACTCACAGACTTCCAGGACTCGCTTACGCTCGTCCTGGAATTTTGTCTATTCGTCCAAAAAAACCCTATTTTCAAATATGCTGCACCATCTAAATTTCCTTCGAAAAAATGAAGGCCTATCACATGATTGCCGATTACTGCTCCCCAGACATTCAATGACCACCTGTGTTGATTGTCTATTTCCCTTATAATTCTTGGATTTTCTACAGAGTAATAGTGAAAATTATGCCTATTAACGGCTCCGGAATTGAGGAGGTTGCTTCATCACTAAATAAAAAAAATTAAAAAATTGTAGGTTCTGTTCAATTTGAAAACTTGTCCAGTTACAGAAATTCAGACGGTTTTCAAAATCACTATCGGTAAGCGCCTGGTGCATCTGAATGTGGTAGGCATGATACTTATTCTTTTTGAGGATTCTTTGAACTGAACGCTCACTTATACTACAGGCTACACCAAGCTCCCTTTGGCTTGTGTTTGGATTTTCAGTTACATGCAGTAAAACCTCGAGCTCCTTGTCTTCGTTAGTGGCCGATTTTACTCTTTCTTCTTTTTTATACTTGACATCTCCTGTCTCTACAAATCTGTTTAAAAGCCTCCGAAAACTCCACTCAAGTGGATGTCTTCTTTCGGGATATTCGACAGCATAGGATCTACTGGCTAATATAATTAGTTTCGGTGTATCAACCATTTCAGCTTTATCAAAATTCATTTCAATTTATTGTATTCGGAAATCTCTTTGAGCTCTGAATAACAATATTTTGATCAATACTTGAAAACAGTTTCTGTGGCACTGCTGCGACATGAAAATCATATGAACGATTTCATGAATAATAATTTTTTTTGGTGACGATAAAACTGTGTGATCGTTAGAATAAACAAGTTACCAATAATACCTATGTATGTGTTACTTCAGTTTGGTTTCATTGTGTGACTCATTTAAAATATCCGTTAATTATTATGTTCATTATTCCTGTAATTTTTGGTTGAAATGTAATTTTTCTTGTCTGTTGGACACAGGAGTGAAAATAATCCTAGGGTTTCTTCTGAAAAAATGTAAGGTTTCAAACTGTGTACAGGGTGGGCAAATAAGCGAGGTAAGCGGCTATATCTCAGGATCCACTCATCGTAGAGACTTGCGGTAAAAAATTCTACTACTAAAGTGAACAAGGGAACACACTGGAAATTGTTTTGAAGTTCATACCTCTACCGCAAGGGGGCGTAATAGCTACCGTCGAGTAGAAAATGAATTTTACTCGAAAATGTTTCATATGAAGTTGAAGAAAAAATATCATCACAGTAATCCTTGAAAAATTCTCTATGTTTTTAAATTGTCACTTTTGATTTTACGACATCAAATAAGGGTAGCTGAAAGGGAGAAATCTGACTGATTGAAACGCCTGTAACTACAGTTTGGCTCAACATTTTTGAGCAAATTAGATCTTGTCTGAAAGATAATATCTTGTTGATTGAGGACAAAATATACTCATGATGAATTTGTTTTTGCTGCTTTCGATAGGGGGCGCTAAATCAGAAGTTCATTGTTTCGTTCATTTTACTCCGAAATTTCAAATGTCATGATAGCATTTTCTTAACAGAAACAGAAATTCCATCAAATTTGCATGAAAAAACCTGAAGGCCGCAAAGCGATAATTTCAGGCGTTCTGAAGTTATGGCCGAAAGAAGATATTCTTCAACTGATGCACTGCGAAAAACCAAATTGTGTCTTTAGGTTCTGACCGAAATAGAAATCCCATAAAATTTGTATGAAAAAACCAAAAGGTCGCAAAGCGATAGCTTCAGGCGTTCTGGAGTTATGGCCGAAAGAAGACACAATTTAGTTTTTCAGTGCATCAGATGAAGAATATCTTTTTTCGGCCATAACTTCAGAACACCTGAAGCTATCGCTTTGCGAACTTTTGGTTTTTTCATGCAAATTTGATGAAATTTCTATTTCTGTCAGAACCTAAAGACACAATTTGGTTTTTCGCAGTGCTTCAGTTGAAGAATATCTTCTTTCGGCCAAAACTTCAGAACGCCTGAAATTATCGCTTTGCGACCTTTTGGTTTTTTCATACAAATTTTATGGGATTTCTATTTCTGTCAGAACCTAAAAACACAATTTGGTTTTTCGCAGTGCTTCAGTTGAAGAATATCTTCTTTCGGCCAAAACTTCAGAACGCCTGAAATTATCGCTTTGCGACCTCCAGGTTTTTTCATGCAAATTTGATGGAATTTCTATTTCTGTTAAGGAAATCCTATCATTACATTTGAAATTTCGGAGTTGAATGAACAAAACAATGAACTTCTGACTTAGCGCCCCCTATCGAAAGCAGCAAAAACAAATTTATCATGAGTATATTTTGTCCTCAATCTACAAGATATTATCTTCCAGACGAGATCTAATTTGCTCAAAAATGTTTAGACAAACTGAAGTTACAGGCGTTTCAATCAGTCAGATTTCTCCCTTTCACCTAATCTTATTTGATGTCGTAAAATCGAAAGTGACAATTCAAAAAGATAGAGAATCTTTCAAGGATTACTGTGATGATATTTTTTCTTCAACTCCATATGAAACATTTTCGAGTAAAATTCATTTTCTACTCGACGGTAGCTATTACGCCCCCTTGCGGTAGAGGTATGAACTTCAAAACAATTTCCAGTGTGTTCTCTTGTTCACTTTAGTGGTAAAATTTTTTACTGCAAGTCTCTACGATGAGTGTATCCTGAGATATAGCCGCTTACCTCGCTTATTTGCCCACCCTGTACATCATCAGAGTGTTACATTTGAAAAACTCGAGAAAAAACAATTTGAAATTCTTTATATTTGGACATTGATAACGGACACCCTGTATAAAAGAGTTTGATCATTTACGAACGATGACTAGGCAAATTCTTAGTCAAAATAAATTCTGATCAAATTCATATTTCTATCGCTTCTTGAAAAGTATCCCTAATATTTTGCATCATGATAGAAGTTTTGAAGAGCATTGAAAATATGCAAAAATATAAGGGGTGTTTCTTTTAAAAAATCACTCATTATTTGGGAACACCCTGTAAATCAGAGAATAATTTCCAGAGATGCAGAATCGAAAGTACAAAGGGAATGCTTTTCAACTAAATTTCTAAAACGTCTGGTTTGGCAGCTATGGAAGCCTAACACACTATTTCAGGACCCTATGTCTAAATGTTTGTCTCCATGTCGAGTCACTTACCACTAACTACAGTAACATTCAGCGAAAAATTGAAATATTCATCTCACCACTTCATAGAATTCAACCTTTCGTATACATCAGGATGAATGACTCAAGTTTGGAACAGTGTTTATTTTCACAATAAAAGTAAGAAGTTGAAATAAAGTTTGAATCAAAATTAATTTATAACAACTCACCTAAGTGTCGACTTCTACAAAATCTAATTGTTCTGAGCGTCTGGGCCAGCATATGCATTTTCTCGAAATTCACCAAGCCTTCTAGACAAGTTTTGTTTCCTTCATGAGTGAAAGTCATGTCTTTGATAAGTAGAGGCATAAATGGCACAACAGGAGGCTGGAGTTTTCCCACACTCAACCTATATGCTCTGTGATTTCTGCTTGGATCGATGAGGGACTCGAATTCAGTGTAAAGTTTACGGAATTTCGATGGTAGTTTTTCCCACGTCTGAGTAAGTCTCGAAACTGCCATGTTGCTAAGGCCCATGATTATGGCGCAAAAAGCATTGAGGTTTTGGTATTCCTTGCAACTGAAATTGATGAATATAATAAAGTGCTTCGAAATTATCTTTGCAACATGCGAAATGAGGACATTGGACTCATATATTTACAGCGATAAGAAGAAGAAGAAGAAAAAGCAATCAATATATATCTATGGTCTGTCGTCGTTTAAAAATGAATTAATGATTCGAGAAGAGGGAAGAAGAGGGATCGGAAGGAAGAAAATGTCCTGGCTGCGAAACATCAGGCAGTGGACAGGGCTGCACGATATACAGTCCTTGATACATACCGCAAGAAATAGAGAAGCGATGGAAAATGTTATCGCAAACATCCATTAGTGGATATGCATTGGAAGAAGAAGAAGATTCGAGAAATTGCAAAGTTTCAAAAGAAATCACAATTCAGTTTATATCGAATTTATAATAAAATTATTCGAATATAATGACAAACGGCTATTAATCTAATCAGAGTCACGAGCATCGAGAATCAGGGTTCCAAAATGGTCGTTATGTCGAGATGTCTACTTTTCCTTTTTGCTTTTGGTGCTTTCGATAGGGGGCGCTAAATCAGAAGTTCATTGTTTCGTTCATTTTACTCCGAAATTTCAAATGTCATGATGATGTGTTTTTCAAGAATTTGGAGTTTGAAGAATGAGAATTGAGAAGTTTAAATGAGTTTTTGATTGTTTTGAGAAACTGTGATTTGTGTAGATGGTGATTAGCCGAGCACATTATGACGTATGGAAAGAGAAAAAGTCAAGAATCATGAGAAATGTCAAATATAAACGATGTACGCGCCATCTGAAAAATCAAGTAGACATAAATCTATCAAAAGGTGTTTTTACTAGCGTTTTTCAATTTTCTTTGGTAATGGTAAGAAATCATCTGGGTGAAAGCTGATTAAGCATCTTATAATTCTGCGATTTATACTAACACTTATTGCTCAAAATTACATAAAACGTAGTTTGATTTTAATAACCACAGGTGGAGCAAAATGGTCGGGGCATATCAAGCAGTGCCTTATTTGCCTAGGTATACGGAATATAAGGTAGATACGCACATAATATATGCGTACTATCAGTCTTCTCCTTATATTATAAAAGAAAACTAACAGACAGACCAATTTGCTCTTATATCTTGAAAACAATTGAACTTATAAGGATGCGGTTTTCACCAAATTAATTCTCTCAAAAATCGAGCCCGAAAATGTGCCATTCATTTTGAAACACATGTATCGGGTGTCCCAAATTGATTTTCTAGTGAGGGGATCTCAGAACCCCTTTGAGCTATAAAGAACAAACATGAAGTGATATCGTTATAAAGGTACTAAAACACGAAACATCTACGAAAATAGTGACGAAGAACGGTCTCTCAAAAGAAATACCGACATTGACAAGAATAAGGTTGGGAGATTATTCGAGTCCCCAATTGTTTAACCTCATAATGGACGATATTATAAATTACAGACGAACTGAAGACGGCAAGGGGTTACAAACTAACAACTGGTGAGATGAAGATAATCTGCTATGCTGCTGACGATGCAGTAATTGTGGCCGAGAACAAAGATATGTCACCTGAAACGGCTGCGGCTGTGAAAGATTCCTCAGGTCTATACAAGTTTAACCTGTACATATTATCGACTAGGTTAGCTGTTGAAATAAGTTCTCCATAACGGTTGTAAATTTAACAACCATTATCACCAAATACCACTTTGTTTCCTTTTTTAGTGAGCTGAGACACTGACAAAAGGTTCGTATACAGTTTTCAGGCATATAGAACGTCATGAACGACAATATCGAAATTTTGTCTACCTGCTACTGTTGAAATGTTGACATTGCCCAAACATTCAACTTTCATCTCTTCGTTATTAGCAACTGTGATATTCTTAATTTCTGTTTGTCTGTTTGATAAAATTAATTGTAAATTTTGACTAACCAGTAAAAATTTTTGCCTTTTTAGTTTCAGTGATTGACGTTTAAGAAATTACGTAATTTTAAATTCTCTATATTGATTCCATTATTCATGTAGAGTGTGCTTCTTAGCATGGAGTGGAAAGACCATAGAGACGATGGTTTAAATTCAGTGCTAAGTTCACTAAAATATACCAAAAACATTCCCCGTAAACGATGACTTAATGTTCTTACTGCTACACCAATCTTGAAAATTTTGTAAACTCCTTTATATTTTTTTCAGGCAGATAATTCTGTATGGTAGCATTATAGCTGCTTGTCTTTTGGAAATATATGTAATATTTCATCTTCACTATCTGAATCAATCGTTGTCAGCAAAATATTCGGAATAATTAGATATCAACTTAATTTGAAAACCAAAATTATTAAAATGACATTCCCTCAGAAATTCCTCCCCTCAATAAAATAAATGGAATGTTCCTTTTCGGCCAATCGAATAGAAGCAGAGAAGTATAGAAGCACATATCCATCTTTTGCGATTTATTATAGTGAGTTAATATAACTCACGCTGTTTGTTAATTGGTAGTGGTACTATTAATTGCTCAAAAGCAATTGAATAATGAATATATTATTCAATAGGAGTATATAAATAGAAATACTTACTAAGCAGCTAGTTTTATGAACTTTCTTAATTGTGCCACACGTTTGCTGAGATTAGGAGTCATACATATCTCGGTCACTACCCAGAATTGAATTTCGTTGAATCTACGTAGAAAGACGTCCAAGTTAGCAGTAATTTGTCCAAAATGATGTCGACCAAAAGTATGGTAGACGAGCTCGTATTCATGTAAACACCTGTGTTGAAAAAATTAAAACCTATTAATTTTCCGATAAAAAATAAAAATCCAATCTAATGTGCTGCAGAGAAAATACTTTTTTCTGTTAGAAAGCCTATTTTTCGAATTCATAAATAGCTCAAAGAATGGCTATGAGTAATGGAAGAGTGATGAAAGTACTAGAAAGCTCTAACTTAAAGTTGGGTGTTTGTGAACGTTCGTTCACTTATGCGTCAATTGCCCTTCTGTCCACATAACTGTGTATATAGGTATACCTATGGTCTCCAAGGGTGCAATTAGAGCATCACACTTCACGTTAGTGGTTTCCTAATTTTGTATCTATATTCCACTTGAATTTTCTAACTTTATATCGTTATCAACATCAAATTTTAAATTTATCTTGGAATTATTATTCTTTATTGACACGAACATTCAACTCGGTCGGAGATTTTTGCAATATTTTTACAATATTTTGCTTGAATTTTCTTTGACGGTGATGAGAAAGTTATGCTTGAAATGGTTGTTATAAAGAAAAACCATTAATATACTCGCAAAATTCCATTCCGATTCTGATGCAATAAAAAAAAGACTACGTTTTATCAGATAATTTGATATGAGGGGGGATTTAGTAGCTGACCGGCAAACTTTGCCATATGAATGGACATATAATTTTAACAAAAAAACATTATAGGACCTTATGTTCGATTTCAATATAAAGGGTTAGAACTATTCAGAGGGGCACTACAGGGATATCGAAAATCGTTAGAGATACAGGGTGGCTTGAATTACAAAAAAGTTACGGTTGTTTCTGAGTATACTTTTTGCTAATAATGAATCATATCAATAGACATAAATGGAACTTTTGAAGCCATTTATTCCCTTAAATAATTGAATTTAGACATTTCCCATAATGTTGTTGTTTTAAAATTACATGACGTTTCATATGACAAAATTTGTCGGTGAGCTGATAAATCACCCTGTATACATTTTGAGATTTGAAATAAGAAACCTATATGTTATGCTACTAAGAACTTCTCGACCGTTGTGTGACCTATATGAAGGTTCCGATATACATAATATGAGCATCCTTTTGATGAACATAAATATGGGGCTTAAGCCTCAAATTGTTACCTGAACATGATTATTACGTGGTGATTAAAAAGCTCAGTAGAAATATTTTGTTCCAACGAGAAAAAAATTGTTTTACAAACTTACCAAAAAAGGCCCCAATCGAATAGAGTCATGTGGTAAGCTAATTCCTTGGTACTAAATAATTCTAAATCTGCTTCAATTCCTTGCGTTGGTTCCTCTTGCTCTGATAAACAGGTCTGTGTATCAGGAAAAGTATATCAAAATTATAGAAAAAAAAAGTTATTTGTGAGAAGATAACATCAATATCATAGTTTTTTATAATTGTTTCAGAAATTGCTGTAGAAATGATAATTAATGACTATAGAAGTTATTAATAAATGAATAAATCTTATAGTCAATTTAGATACGTAAATTCATCATCACTTTCAAATTAGTGAAGAGATACATAAATGATTTAAGGAAAAAGTTATATTGAAAATAGGTAAGTTTCTTACAAAAGCATCTGTCTATGTGTACAATAATAAAATCAAATGTCGGACAAGACCCCATAACTTAATATTTGATATAACTTGATCAATTTGTAAGGGTATGATCCGGAAATACTAAACTGGTCAAAAACCAATTTTCTTGAAATTTTTCAAAAGAAAGGAATTAATTTTCATTTTGGAATCTATTAATGAACATGCATTACTCGAATCAAAAGGACTAGGCACCTGAATGTACGAAAAATAGTTACCTACCGGTTAATTTCAAATGTGAGTATTTTTTTGTAGACCTTTATGCCCTTAATAAGAATAAGAAAAGTTGATCGGAAGAGTCTGGTCAACGCTAGTTCCAAGTTACAGGATGTTCAAAGTAGACATAGCGATAAAAGTTACACATGTAATATTATCTAACAATCTTCAATCTTCATTTGGGTGCTCGGTAAAAATTAGGCCGAGTGCCGAATTAAATATTGTTATAATTTAGAATTTATGGCAATACCCATGTGGATGTAATATTATCATAATTTAACCACAGGATTTGCTGGAAAACATTCATAATTGGTTTGAAAAATCGTGAATTTCAAGACCGTCACCTTTTCACAACTCGATGGTCTATCCATCCAGCGTCTCCTATAAACTACTTGGGAGTACAAATTGATAATGAATTGAATTTTAATGTGCACACTAAGAACATGAAAAAAAAAGGTTATTTATAGGGCAAAACATTTCATCAAATAAGCCTACCAGAAGCAAAGTATCAACACTAACACCGTAGCAAAAATTTACAATACAATTTGCCGCCCAATACTAGAGTATGCATACCCAATATACAACAACTGTAAAAGACCAGCATTGAGAAATATAGAAACAGCAGAAACAACAGCGCTTAGAGCCATTACAAGAATGAGGCACCCGAATAATATACTCCACAATCCACCAAACGTCTAACTCTATTCAAGCACCAAGATTGAAACATTAAGATTCAGATTGAATAAACGATTAAACAGAAAAACTCAGAAAATAAGACGATGTATTAGTCCTCCACCAAGACGATAACAACTACAGTTCCTCAAGAAAACACCCAATACAGACCTTATTCGATATATTTACAATTTAACATGAAAATTATATATGTATATACATTTTTTTATCATTACCAGAAATGTAAAAATAATGTATCTGAAAGAACAGGATGAAGAACCCAAGGTCGATGGCCAGTTGCTCCGCAATAAATGTCAGTTATCTATTTATCTTTCTAGCATAACTTTTGAACCAAGTAATATATTTGAATAGTTTTTTTGCTACTTTGTAGTTGAAAGGGCTATCTTTCATTGATCGCGAAGGTTTTTTTGATCAGGAATACTTGTTTTTACTAATGAGTTACATGACTAGACGGAAAACGTTACTCCATAGCTGTTTTGCACATACAATGTTTTACATTTAATATTCGTTTATTATTCCGTTATTTTATTGGAATATTGAAGGCAAAATAACATAATCACAGCATTCTTAAAAGGCACACTATCCAGATTCTCCCAGCTTTGAAGCGGGTTTCAGCCAATATCGTCGGATATAAAATTGATGTGGGTAACTTTGTTCCTTTTTGATCATTTATTATTGCCATAAACTTGAAGGTCTTGCAATGTGTTTCGTCAATCGACATCTTGAACATTTTTCAGCAAGGCATTGCTAGGATATTTCGTGTTCAGTTGATGACGCGCTTATCCTAGAAACCATAAAATGCTTGCGATATGATCGTAGATTCCCAACTTACTGGCTCCTGTTTTACATGTGCAGTAAACACCTTCAACTGGATCTTCGATTTCGTCTTCATCGATTTAATGACTTGGCCTGTATTTTATCCATAGTTGATGGTTTGTTCGTCTCGTGAATCGTGAATGAACTCGCGGCTTAGTAAAGGTGGTTTGAAGATTTTTATCGCAGATGATGTTGAGAAACACAGCGGAACGGAAAAACCCCATGCTTAAAAATTGTGTTTGAAATATGAAAAGGCGACCAGTAAACTGGTCCGAATTGCCGCCAATCAAATTGAGGCGCCTGGAACGGTCGCTTCACTGTTTCACCCCTAACACCGGCCCTGGTAAGACCTTTGAGTTGAGTTCAATAATAAATTATCAAAAAGAGACAAAGTAACCCATATCAGCTTTGTAGCCGACGATACTGGCTGAATCATGCTTCAGAACAGGACTTGCTGGACAGTGTGCCTTTCAAGAAATGCTGTTATTATATTCTTTTGCTTTCAATTTTCCAATGAAAATAGAGAAATAATAAATCTTGAAAAAAATGAAATATTGTATGAGCAAAATAGTTGGGCATATACATTTTCCTCCTAGTAATATAACTCATAAGTTATGACGATAATAACCCCTAAAAAATTTAAAACCTTAGTGATCCATCAATAATAGCCTTTTTAGCTGCAAAGTAGCAAAAAACTATTTAAACAATGTTCCCTGGTTTCAAAGTTATGATAAAATTATATTTGTAGCTTTTATCTTCATGTCTACTTAGAACATCGCCTGTGACTTGGGAACCAGCGTTGACCAGAGTCTTCAGATCATGTATTGTCATTAAGGACATGAAGGTCTACAAAAAACCATACTAACATTTGAAATAAACCGGTAATCATTTTTCAAACATTCAGGTGCCTGGTCCTTTGTAGGTATCCCCATTATGACATAAAATATCATGGAAGTTTTGTGAAATATTTATTCTTTCATATTGAAAGTTGAAAGGTTCATTCGGAATTACTAATCATATCTACCTATATATTTTTATCCTTTACCAATCAATAATTGATGTTGGTAGCTGGTCGGTCATTCTTCACGTGATGCCTTTTATGGACGATCATATTATTGATTTAAATGAATTCATTTTGTCAAGTTTTTGATAGTGTATACCTCAATTAAGTTCTATGGTTCAAATATGATAGATGTTAGATATCTAACAGCGTATTCGACTGACTGTACCATTGCGAATTAATTCGAATTTTTGTAGTGCTAAATGACATAATTAGCTCGAATTAATTCGAACTGGTGCAGCCAGTCGAATACGCTATAAGTTTATAGTTCATCCGTTGATATAATATAACGAGATTTATGTTGAAATTGGTTTACAATAAACTAAATTTACCATTGAATATAAATCATTCTTAACCCTGGAACTGCACACTTGGGTCTCAGAAACCCAGAGCAGCATTCATTGCAATGTGACATGCGCATGAGTGGTTTATTTGTGTCGCCATTTCTTGTAAATTCAGTCTAAAGTTTGTCGAGTTAGAATACGGGTCGTTTGCCGCATTTGAGCGAAACCAAAAAGGTAAGATAACGCCAAATATTTAACCATGGGTACGCCAGACCCAAGTGTGATGTTTATGCTCGTTTTATTTCAACTTATGTTTTACGTTTTGTTTTAGCACAATGGCTTCAACTAGCCAACAAATCAGGGAATATCGTCATCCATTAACTGAGGCAGAATTGCAGAGGGAGGCAGACAATCTATGGGAAAATGAAACTGAAAGTGAGATAAGTGATGATATGTTTGGAGGGGAAGAGTCTGATGAAGATCATGTTGAAGAGCAACTATCAGACAGCAACAGTGAACAGAGCGAAAATGAAGACGAAAAAGTTAGGTGCTGCTTTTGTGGGAAGGGGAAGGATAGAAAAACCAAATTTGTGTGTTCTTTGTGTCGCAGGCCATACTGCATGGAGCATAGAGCCCAGCTATGCTGTGAGTGCGAACACCAAGATCCAAGAAATTGAAGACCTGGCTAACAATACCTATGAGCGCTATTGATCAAAGAGATTATTTTTTTGTTAGAAGCATGATCATAGAGTTATATTTACGAGCAATTGGAAGAATTTTATGTTTATTTGTTTAAAAAAAAATTTTTTATGTTCGAATGTTATTTTCCTTGATATTTTTTAGTTTCCACAAATATACCCCATTATGAAATAATAAAACATGATTGATTTTATTTTCTACACATCCTATTAGGTTTACATATTCCCCCAAAACCATAAAATTTTCTAATTTTCTGTTTTTTGCTATAAAATAGCTCGGGGTTTCTGAGACCCGAGTGTGGAGTTCATGTCTTAAAAAATAAGTGTGATGTACCAGGGTTAAAGATCCCTTACATTTTCACAAATGTCCCCCAATTACTGAAAAGTTGATAGTGACATTTAAAGGAAAGTGATATTTTTCAGTATGATGATGAATGATGATGATTGATGATGAAGTGAATTCCTATACCACTTATACACGAATAACTGCACTAAGTACCTACTAAGTATTTGTTTACGTTAAATGTGTCTGATTTATTTTGTTAGATGATAAATTCATCAAAATTTTAATTCTTCACTTTTGTGAACTAGAATGTGTTATTATGCTGACGTCAGTTTTGAAATTATGGCGTTGGTAAGTACAATACTTACCGACGCCGTTTGCCTTTGCCAGATTCGCCTTAAGTGATAATAATGCAAAATATTGTTTGGAAATTGTGCTTCCATAACAAAGGATTTGAATTGAAAGTAAATCCCTTACCAGAGCATCCAAATGATCTTTGGGTGATACGAATATTCTTCCATTTATAGATAAAGCTGTAGGAATACTGATGTCTTCGTCTTTGAATAGAACTCTTTCTCCGTTAGACTTGACCTCAACTAGGAGCAAATCATCATTCGCCCTCATTTTCAATTTGTCAGCAGATACTAATTTTATCGTTTCCGCCGGTGTGTCCACAGGAAGTCTTAAAGTACAATAGGTGTGGTCCGCACAGTATACTCTGAAAATGACTGAAAACAATATTCATTACGTGATAGAATCATATAGGCCACACAGAAAAAATAATGTAGAGTTCAGGTTTCAAAAATTTTTATGAGGGTGTCATCAGAACGATTGAGTTTTTGTAAATAGTTGTGATTAACCTTTTATTAATGAATCTTTATTCTTTAATAATCATCAATACTTCGAACCATTATCAAACAACAGCGGCTTTATTCAAACAACTGGATGCCAAATTTGACGCTTCTGCTTCAGTCGGAAACAAAAAGAGGGTGCTTAAAAGAGACGAAGCGTGGGACGTGACTGTTATGTAGCAATGGATCCGACCTTGAGTACTAGGAAATTTTCCGATGTATGTGGGATCAGAATTCTTAACCAACCCAACTGAATGATACGCTACTGGCGTTACGATAGAAAAACTACGCGATCGAACGGTGGACCATGCAGATTTATCGATATAGGGAGACGTAAGGGAAAGAAATGCTCGAGACTGAGACTGAAGACAACGATACAGATGAACGACAGTGGTATTCGACGTGAGAGATTAGACGGATATAGTTAAACAATTCGACGTTAGATATAGACGGATCTAGTCGAATAATTAGACGAAATATTAATGATTAAACTTCGATAGAAGAAAGTTCGGTGGCTGTACATTCAATTGACGTTGAGTATTGTAACGGGTGTTTTTTTCGAGGTATATAAATCATATTTAAAATGTAATGCCACAAGATTATCTTGCGTATAAATAAAATTCATGTCAATCGAATGATCCATCGTTGTTTTATTGCAATTTGAAGTTCTATAGCTCTAAAAAAAACACCCTTTACATAGAGTGAATAAATCATAGTCAAGTACCGGCAGCCTTTATATAACCCCTAGCAACTATATAAAAAAAACCCACATGTATATGGTGTTTCACGCACAACAATCATGAGAATATCGAAACAACATAAATTCCATCCTTATGATATACGATAAATGAATGGGGATGATCCCGACCCCCGACCCCAGTTCTGTCAGTGGTCATCAGCGCAATGATTAACGGTAATCCAAACTACATGTTCGTTATCGTTTTTTCGAACGAGTGTTTATTTTACCTTAATGGTAATGAAAACCGGCATAAGTGTCGGTATTGATCAGATGAAAATTCCAGATAATTTCATGAGATGCATATTCAGCGTCCCCAAAAACTGAATGTTTGGGCAGGTATTTATGGAAATCACATAATTGGACCTTTTTTATAATCGTTAATCTCACTGGCCAAATTTATTTAGATCTATTGGAGACCGCTATTCATCGAGCCCTCGTGCAAGTATTAGAGAATGCAGAAGACCATCAAACGATCATTTTCTAACAAGATGAAAATTTTCCTCGCGCCTGGATTGGAAAAATCGTGCATATTGACTGACTAGCCAAAATACTTGATCTGGCTCCACTGGACTCTTTTATATGGGGTCACCTGCAATCCAAGATACAGGATTATTTGCGAACTCGGATCATTAATGAATGCCGTCAAATTACACCAGAAATCTTGAGTAACGTTCGTGAACGTTTTCAGCAAAACTTCATGGAAGTGAATGAGGCCCATTTCCAGCATTCAATGAACCTATCATAGAAGTAAGAACTCTTCCACTATTTTACCTGTCATTTCGTTATCGATGGAAATTTTGAAGCGAAATTTCAGGATCAGAGAAAATTCGAAAGAATCTTCAAAATGAAGTATCAAATCATTCATCATCCCAATTCGAAATCAAGGGGTTTTACTCACCCCCGATAGGGGATCCAAAGAACGGAAAAGTTGTTCCCCCTCGAATCAGAAATGACTTTTCCGAGTGGTTTTTCACATTTTCATTTTAAAACCGGAAAATCGAGGTGTTGAGTTTTCGTTGGATCACACTGTATATCGGATTATGTTTTTCTAAAACCATATCTATGACTCAATAATCATATAACCAGAGGTGTACGGTAGAGGGGGCAGCCCGATCCAGGCCACGCACCAACATAGACCCCCAAATGGCCAAGAAGTACAAATGAATCATTCATCCCTTTTCAAATTTACAACGTTCATGAATAAGCAATTGAGAAAAACACCCTAATTAGTTTATATGAACACAATTTGTGAGTTCAATATTCCGACCTTATTAGGGACGGCTATAGATAAGGGCTTACTTGCATCCTTCATTACCTAGTCCCTTATCGGGCAGAAATGATACCGAGAGATATTTTTTGGGTTTTTCTATTTTCATTTATTTCACTGGGTTGACGTCATCTATGCCCTCTTTAGGAGTAGGAAAAGCTATACAGGGTGTTCCTAAATTGAACGTACAAACGAAAAGGGGAGATTCCTTAAGTGAGTTTAAGAATAAAAAGTCCCATAAACATGGGGTCGCAAACGTTTCGTTTTCGAGATACAGAGTGTTTCTTGTTGTAATACATTTTTTGTGTTGATTATACGAGTTTATCGAATCTTTATGAATCATCGCAACAGATCAGGAAAATTTCCATAAAAACTGACACTGAATTTATTCACCACAGCTTACAAAGTGGCCTTTCCATCATAATTCGGATTTTCACGAGGATTTCGAGAGAATCGTTCAAAATTTTTTTTCTCGAAATCGTTGGTAGATACGACAAAACTACAAGAGACCGAAAAGTTTAGTATAAAAACAAAGCTCCTTTTTACATTTTTTCAAATTAACAGTTGCTCACTAAAAAAAAAGTTCTGCAGAAGAACAGGTAGCAGTGTTCCAGAAAAAATATCACCCTGTAGATCTTCTATCAAAATTGCCATGTCACGTGGTGAGAACTCTCAAATGTAATATCTATGCCGAATTTCAGTTGAATATCTTGTGAAGTGTAGATACTATGAGAAAAAAACTTGAAAAAAATTCAAACTTCAACACTCTGTATCTCGAAAACGAAACGTTTGCGACCCCATGTTTATGGGACTTTTTTTTCCTAATCTCACTTAAGGAATCTCCCCTTTTTGTTTGTACGTTCAATTTAGGAACACCCTGTATATTCTGATTTCGAATTTTTTATACTAGTTGAAATTTTTTCGAATTAACGGTGATAGGTAGTATCATTCTCAACTCGAGTCGAGCGCAATATGGTCGAACTCGAAGCGTTCACCGCATCGAGTGAATGCTCATCGCGTCAATTACTGCCGTCGAACGAATTGAACTAAAAACGAGCACCGTTCGGTGAAGGAATTTTTAACTCTCAGCCTTTTTTTTCATTGTTTGAATTTTACATTTGTTATCGAAACTGTTGGAGTGTTATTGAAAAAACTAATTAATGAATAAATCTAAGGGACCTCTCATCCATAGCCATCCCAGGCCCTCTACTATATCATTACGCCTCTGCATTTCACGAATTCCCAAAAGCTCTGAATGTTAAATCACTGTTTTGAAATCAGTATACCTAGTTGAATTCATGGATATATTTCCGAAATTATCGTAACATTAAAGCATATCTTTCCTTCCAACCGATTCATAATTAACGTATCCCTATTTACAGAACGAAATAGACATTGGGGTAAATATTTGCAGAACAATGCAAAAACATTCGAAATGCCAGATTGGGAACTACTGGCAGCAATGGAAAATGAGATAAATTATTCCCTAGCATTATGTGCAGTTATAGCCTCCAACTGCAGCAATCGAATGGTTTCATATATTTCATAATTACTAATCGTAGTAATTATTGTAATAATTTGAAATTTATGATGGTTGGAAATAATTCGCCAATATAAAAAGTGCTGTTGGGTTGAGAAATTAATCCAGTCGAAGCGAGGAAGGTTTGATACTTAGTATGAACTGTATTTAAATTCAACGAGGTGCGATAACTACAGTAGCGTGAACAGATGAGGTTATGCATGTATTGAGTACTAACATTCTGCAATTGAGACTTTCTTTCTGTTAGCGGCTAAAGATATTGAAATTTCGATAGTCGAAAAAAGAGATTCCTTTCAGATGTATCAAATATACTTACTATCGTCCTGTGGCATGATAATGGTCCTATTTATTGCTCCACCAGCAAATAAACTGATAGGTTGGCCTTGTGGAGGAAGTTTCCATTTTTGGCCCTCATGAGCTCTTCGATCATCTTGATACCTGAAGAAAAAAGTAATCATGAATTTTCGGGGAGACATTCATTTCAGGAATAGTATTTGCTTAAGTAACCCCCGCTCTTTCTTGACGTAGAATCGACTGAAATAAAAAATATATAGGTTTTAAATTGAAAATCTTGAGTTTTGATGAATTGGAGTTGTCAAAGTTCGTGCTCTTATGCTTAACACTGAACATTTTTGGTCTTAACTGCAAACAGTCTTATAATAATACATATTTGAAGAATCGAAAATGAAAAAAGTTTTTCCGAAAAAAATTATTTTCCCGAATCCCAATATGCAAATTTTCAACACAAAATTATATGATTTGTTTTCCATAAACGTCTAACAGGCCATCGCGTTGAATCACCCTGCATAAATAAATATAATAAATCGTACTTCTTTTTCTTTTTCATCACCCTGTATAAACATGTCAAGCCACTCGTAGTTACATCTCCCAAATGAACAACAGTAGAAAATTGGAGAAATTGTAGTAGAGTCGTAGGGAATAAAATTCCAGTTATTATATAAAAAGAAGTCCTGTGATCGTAGTTGAACATTCAGGTTATAGTACGACAAAACAGGATAGTTGGTTGAACCAAGAGATAGAGTACTTTTTGAAAGTGAGCAGCCGTTTTACCTGAAGGAAAAAATCCTAAATAATACTCCCTGATTCTCATAACTCCTCTTTCGCCATTATTCACTGAATTATTATATATTGAGTTATTGGGTATAGGGTAAATTTATTCCAGTGAAATACTCTTTATTTTTATGCAGCAAAGACGACGTTTCGGCAATTGTTTGCAGCCATTCTCAAGTCATTATGAAAAGTATTTTTACAACAGAGTAAGCAATATCGTTATTATTATTTGTATTCATGATCTCTGAGATGCGAAAACTTATATGCAATTATATACTTGGGAAATCTTCTCGCCAAACAAATTTCTCCCAAAATTTACGGAAATATGAGATGTTAAACGTTAGATAAATAAATTTATTAATTTAAGTTGGAGATATCGCTCCTGAATTTTGGCGCCCTAGGCGACTGTCTATCCTGCCTACCACCTTGTGACGGTCCTGAATGCAGATTGTTGAAACTTTAATTAAAATACCACACTAACTCTATTTCTGATGGTGCGAACAACCCTTCAACTATAATCATTAAACTAATTCTCTATTGTGAGAACGAGTTTTCTAATGGGGTTAATAAATAGAACTGGAAGGGCTGATTGCATGAGAAAGACCATTCCCTTTGGTCGCAGAGAATTTTCTAGTTAATGATAATGTAGAATAACGCTCTAACGGAGAACGCCCGAAGGTAAACGAACAAAATTACGTTCTATATTATGTTTATTTTACTTGAATGAATTAGCATCAATTGACGACTGAATTCATAAACTCTTTCTGGGGCATACCCTGCGGAAGACTTATATAAAAGGCGATGAATGAAGATAGAGAAATTCGATCAAAACAGCTAAAATTGTTTTAGTAATGTAGTATTATGTTGGATTATGTCCAGTGTTGGAAATGTTTCAAGTTTTTTCATCAGTCCTGTATCGGACCTTCTGCGAGTCGAAAAGACGCAGTGTGTGAGAACATACCTTCAGATAATTTTTTTATTGATGAGGCACACAAAATGATTGTATGGAATAATACTCTAAATTTCGATAAGATATATCAGAAAAAATTGCTTTAAGAGTATCCAGAGAATATGAGAGTATCTACATAATAAATTATTAACAGAAAAAAATAGTTTTTTACAACAAGAAATTTATAATAAATCATACAACATAGCAGATCAACAAAAAAACTCAAACAAACGTGGGAACGGATCAATGTCAATAATTGAAAGGAAATAACTACATAATTAAGCATCTGAACTCCCTATGACGTCTGCAAACCAATTGCCACAGAAAGTTTCTGTCCAAGATAGAAAACATATCCCAATTAATAAAATAACAAGAGAATTTGAATCTGAGAACATAATAATAAGCTCCTTCAGAGGGGGAAGAATAGGAGATCAAGAAATCCCACTGAAACAATGAGCAATGATGAAAAAAATAGAATATTTGAAGGAAAAAAAAACACTAATTTGAAAACAGCGGTGCTCATATATATCGGGTGTCCCAAGGTGAGTGGCCTATTAGATTATTATGGAAACTATTGATGGTAAAGATTTCAAATTTTGTGGATAGATATTTGGCCAGTTAAGGTACATTTGTAAAATAATTTCACATTTCCAGTGTTGCCGGATGTACGACAATTTGGCAACAACTTTGTTATTTTGAATGGGACATCCGGTATTTCTATTTTTTTTATGATACTCCATAAAATATTAAATCTATTCACTCTTACTTTTCCATCCCTATCTTTAACGGTTTTTGAGTTATTAATTATTTTTCGAAATTCTAGATCAAATTAGCGTATTACGAAAATGACTCTAGTTCGCTCAATATTTGAGATTTAAGTCAGAAATTTTGCAAGTCGTTAGATATTGATCTGATCTGTGTGACTCCTTTTGAATTATGGTTGTCAATAATACAGGACGGACCAAAAAAAATCATCATTTGCCAAGTTACAAAATAGTAAAAAAGTCTGTGTAAGTGAATAGAAAAATTGTAGAATGTGTTGTACTGATTCCAAAAATTGAAAAATATACTAGGTGTCTAATTTGAAAAAATTGACTTTTTTACAATTTTGTAACTTGGCAAATGATGATTTTTTTTGGTCCGTCCTGTATTATTGACAACCATAATTCAAAAGGAGTCACACAGATCAGATCAATATCTAACGACTTGCAAAATTTCTGACTTAAATCTCAAATATTGAGCGAACTAGAGTCATTTTCGTAATACGCTAATTTGATCTAGAATTTCGAAAAATAATTAATAACTCAAAAACCGTTAAAGATAGGGATGGAAAAGTAAGAGTGAATAGATTTAATATTTTATGGAGTATCATAAAAAAAATAGAAATACCGGATGTCCCATTCAAAATAACAAAGTTGTTGCCAAATTGTCGTACATCCGGCAACACTGGAAATGTGAAATTATTTTACAAATGTACCTTAACTGGCCAAATATCTATCCACAAAATTTGAAATCTTTACCATCAATAGTTTCCATAATAATCTAATAGGCCACTCACCTTGGGACACCCGATATATGCCTTATATTATTCTGGACTATTGGACAATATGGGTTCAGTTTTATATTTCCCCGATTCTGGAGTTATTTTGAATATTCAATTTCAGAATCCTCATAAACGTCATTACGCTATGCTTCTCAAGTTCATAGAGCGACTAACAAGGCCGTCATTTACATTTTCTTCTTCTCAAAGGGTCTATCCTCTGTGGATGTTGGCTACCACACTGGAACACATTATTCTGTTCACTGCCGCTCTAAATATACGCAGGTTACGCAGCCATGATACCCGTCTTCGCCCTATCGTACTTCTGACTTCATTTTCATCTCAAGAATGAGCTGAATCATGTGATACTCTCATTCCTCATGATATGCCCAAAGTACTCAAACTTTCTGCGCTTGACACTCTTGAGGAACTCCATTTCTCCCACGATCCGTTGCAAGATGGCTTCGTTTGATATATGGTGTACACATGGGTTTGCGCTGGTAGCACCACATATCAAATGGATCTATGCGCTTGCATGATGCTTTGGTAAGGAACCATGCTTCTGCTCCATAAAGGAGGGATGATGGAATAAATATAAGATTTCAAAGTCCTATGTCGGACCTGGATATTGAGGGAAAGGTTGCAAATAACTTTGCGCATTTTATCGAATGTACTTCTCGCTTTTTTGATTCGACATCTCATTTCTCGAGAGTGATCCCAATCCATATGCAAGGTGACTCGGGAAAGCAGGAAAGGGCAGTCTATTCTTCCGCTAAGAAGCTTCTGTGCGAATCTTGCGCACTGCAGGGTCTTGGGAAAACTTTAAATTCCCAATTCCTCCATGATCCAAAAGATCAGGATACCTCCCCGTCCTCCTGAACATGACATACTCAAGAAATTTCCTGAGATTAGTTGCACATATTGGAAACCATATCAAATTAGCATATTCCAACTTACCTACAACAAGCGAGAAGTAAACGTTCCTGAGAGCAGACAAATCATCAAACTCCCTAAAGCTTCTGAAGAGGAATCCCAATGACCTACAAGAAGAGGCACATATATCTTCAATGTGTGGGACAAAACTCAAATCGCTGTCAAATAGGACTCTAAGGTTACGAAAGCGGCTTCCAGTAGCAATCAGGTGGTCTCCAATATAATAAATAGAAGTGAGCAGCTTCATTTTTTTCGTGTGAGTAACTTTAAAGCACTTTTTCAAATTCAAAATAATCCCATTCCGAAAACACCATCCGTGAACAAACTCCAGACTCGATTGAAGACGCAAAACATCAGCAGTTCGACATATTCTCAAATAAAGCTTCAAATCATACACATAGGCTAAAGCCCTGCAACTGAGAGAGCACAGAAGATGACAAACAATAATGGACCTAGATTAGATCCTTGAGGAACGCCAGTTTTGAGCTCATACTACAGATTTGAATCCATTATAAAATACATAATTCATCCTCTCCCCCAGATAAGTACGCATTAGAGACAGAAAAGAAGGAGCTAAGCCAAATGATGCAAGTTGTAAACGTAGGAAAAACGCTGGTTTAACAAAATAAGTCGTTAAAAAAAAATTGTGACCGGGCAGGTATACCTCAGAAAAAATATTATAATGGCAACCGCTTACCTCATCAATATTTTCTGAAATCTTGGTTCTTGGATTTCTGTAGATATTGGATAACAGCACTGGATGGAATTTGATAATTTGCAGTAATTATTATGGACACTTTTGATAGCACTCGAAAATCGATTTAGCCGTTCCGCATTAAGAATAACATATGTGTTCGAAAAACCAGCAGTTGCCGATGTTTCAGACGTGTAGCCTGCAATGCCGCGAAATTCGAATATAAACTAAAAGGAAATAATTTAATATGGCCAATAAAACTCAGAGAAAATTAAACAAATATTTGAAAATTCAATAATGAATATTGGGAAATTGAGATTCCCAAACACAAGTTTTCCCAAAAGAAATACGTGATCGATAGTATCAAAAGCACGTGAAAAATCTGTATAGATAACATCTACCTGACCTCCTGAAGATTTTGCGATAATGTGGCCAAGTTAGTTACTGTTGACCAACCTCGTATAAACCATGCTACCTTGAGGACAAATGTGGCTCGACATGATGGAAAATACATGAATATAAGATCTCCTCGTAAACCTTGGCGAAATTTGGCAGCACAGAAATAAGTTGGTAGTTTTCCACAAGAGATGAATCGCCTTTTTTAAATATCGAAATAATCCGAGCTCTCTTCCATCTATTGGGAAAGGTAGAGGTACAAAGGATCATGGATATAATTAGTTGCAGGGAATTGCCAAGTGCTGAGCTGTATCCTCATAGGAGTAGCGAGAGGATCTGATCATCACCAAACGTCAGCTTATCAGAAAATTTATTCATTATAGTCCTGATTTCATCATCATCAAGAAGTAGATTTTGTTAAAGAGGGTGTTCAACAATTTTATTTGCTCTGTTGTCTTTCAACCTATTTGATAGCCGCCTCAACCTCCGCCTGTGTGATTGTGGTATAAATTGGAATATATATGCCAATTCAAGTTAAATATCTTGTGTAGATATAGGCAATTCAAAACTGATGTCTTCACAAATAAATTGCAATTTGAATGAAACACAATAAATTGTACAACGCAGCCCAGATAATTTTTCGATGCGAATTACTCAGTTCAATCTTCGATAACTACAGTATTAAAATCTTGATAAAAATGCTTTCCTTCGCTGCTCCATCCATATGGTGTTTTGTGAGATGTTATAAAAAGATTTTTATATCTGTGGATCATGTGGAACATTCATTGTGCCAGTAGTTTCGATATACTAAAAAACGAGTTTCAATGACCTGGTTTTTTTCCGAATCCACCCGTCTGAGTGGAAACTCTCAAATTGTTTCGGCTCAACTTTAGGATCGATACACCTGACAAACTCACAAACTGTTTCACGCTCTACCATTCCATCCTCCCGCAAATTGAAACTATTACATTCTTCTTGCGTATCTTTCGGTCGCTGATTCCTTTTAAAACCCTGCCAAAGTTCACATTATCGCGATAAAGTTCGTTTCTCTGCTTGTTAGCTTTCAAAGCCTCCTCCTCCTTTTTAATCTCCACAATGACTTTCATGTGTGCTGAACCCGAAGCTCAACCTGATTTAAACTAGTTTTACAATCATCGCTAAGGAATTTCGGAATAGAAAATTTTGAAAATTCATATTTATGGTATTGAAGTGTCATTGGTATTCACTGAAATTGATCTAGCTCTTTTATATTGAGGTCACTTTTGACTATTCGATAACTAATTCGAAATTAATTAATTCAATCAAGGAAAAAATGAAGAGATCATGCTCCAATAGGAAATTCTTATATCACAAATTCAAAACACTTCCGATTTATTGACAAATTTTCTTCCACCTGCAGCTCTGTTAACGTACGGATCTCAATATTTTCAAATAACATTCAACTTAGTACCGCATAAATTCAAAACCCACTCCAAAAATTAGATGTTCCTATTATTATCTAGGATTATTGTCCAAAAATTCGAATGATTTCAGTAGTCTACCTCAGTTCATTCTATGATTTGCGGAAGGGTGGAATTACACCACAGGCATTCTTGCCTAGGTAACTCTGCTCTTGAACCGGTTGTTATGGGATTTATATCTATAGATATAATTATGTAAAAAAAAGTGTACATTGTCTTTTCATCCTGAATAAATTGATATCTTATTGGCAATAAGCTACTAAATAAGAGGAAAAATTTGTCTTCTATGCAAAGTCACTTGTGGTTGAACTTATTCACTAAATGAAAACTCATGAGAATGTGTAAAGCAGAAAACGACGAGTGCAGATTATGTGGGGATGAGGAAGAAACTCCAAATTATCTGATGATGGAATATCTCGCCATCACTAGCTGACGTAAAGAATACTTGAAGACTTGTGGAAGTGAGGAAGTACCCTCCTTCAAGCCATCCTAGATACTGGAGTTAATTAGAATTCTGGAAATTGAGGGCGAGCTGTAGATTACAGCGACTAATAGCTGGAACAGCTCTGAATAAACCTTTAGGTCGCTGCAATGAAACCCCCTAAATGTAAATCTGAACTCGATGAAAAATTTTTTGGTGAAGAGAACTTATAAGACATCACATTGAAGACCCTGTTTTCTGAATACAGAAAACTCAATTAGTATCGTACTTCCGTTACTATATTATTATTTGGATCTTCATATTTCTTACCTCCTCAGTTGTGAAATGACGTGATGCATTAAAGTGGCCTCTTCTTGTAGAGAATTCAATTGGTTGCAATCTGCCTCCAAATCTTGTGCCAAGTCTTCCAAGAATACGACTGCAGACTCATCTTCGAACACAGGATGGCGAATCGTGGTAACCCATCTGTATACGAACTGAATAACTCTTCGTTTACAGGCTAAAATAAACTCTCTATCTTGATTTAGTTGATCTATATGATAGGTAAACATTTTTAAGGAAACTTCGGAAAATTTATTTAAACAGATATGAATTCAATAAACGGAACCTCTTATAATGACATGGTAAGGTTATTCTAAATAAAATATTGTATGAGTAGTAATGCTTTAAGGGATTTTTCATATATACTGCGTGAATTTTTTAAGTTGGCAATCTCAAAAAGAAAACATCTTCTGGAAAAATTTATGAATGAAAAGTGTGCTTTTAGTCCGTTTAAGCTACAACCTCTTCCTTTCTTTCACCCTTGTGGGGGAGAGGGGTTAGCTTTGGAATTGTTTTTATTACAGATCCATATTCTACCGCAAAAAATTTGTTTTCTAAGAAATATTTTTTTACGATTCGTAACAGATGGCTCTGTAATTGAATTTTCCGTCGGAACTTAATCGTTCCTCAATCACTCACATGAAATTTTTGACTAGACTCAAAATTTTCAAGTTTGAATAGATCCAGTCAATTTTCAGTTCAATACATGCTGCTGTAATTGAACATTTCAAATATAGTAACTCGTATTTATTCTGGCTTTTGTGAAAACGTTTCATCGAAATGGATGTATTGAATAAATTAACCAAAAACAACCAGAACAAATCATTTTGCGATTTCCAAATGATCAATGACAGTACATGTACTGAAAACATACAGGTAAGCAGGAAGCTAACTCCGCAGAATGCTAAAAATTAATATTGGATAATCGAGGTTCAGCGCCTGCTCAAGCGTTTCTACCGTTCTATTCTCCAAAAAAAAAAAAATATATATATATTTAATTCGTTCTTCCAGTAAATGTTGATAATGTCGCCCTCCATTATTTGCCGCCCCCCTAAAGTGGGCCCTGGAGTTTCAGGTTCCTAGCTCAGTTTCGATTTTAGAAAAAGCTTGAAAATTTGTTTTTTTTTTGTTTAAGATTATCGAGTTAAACAATCGGATGATGCGGATGAATCATTATCTAATTCGAATGCGCCCACGCACAACACTAGTTAATTTGATATAAAAAATGAGGAATATTATAAAATAATGAAATGTCGTATGAAATAATAAAACTTCTTATATTTCTTGAGTATCAGTTAGAAGTGATGAAATGGAATCGTTTTCTTATATTTTGCATTTCAATCTGAGGAATCAACGTTCTGATTAGGGAATTGAAAAGAAAATAATCTAGAACCCCAAGTGGCCATAAAATTCGGCAAGGTAAAGGAAACGCCGACAAACCTGATGAGTGCATGTGTTTTTTTTAGCGTCAATAACTCGTAAACAGCACTATGAGGGGATCACGCCATATCTGGATATTTATGGTTGTTGATGTTATTTGAATTTGTGGGTATTCCTTCCTGTTGTCGCTGACTGAATTAAATCTCATTTGGTACTTCAAATTTCTACACATGTGATTTTTGTTGATCAAGCTTGGAACGCCGCCCCTGAATTTTGCCGCCCTAGAGGACCGCCTACCCTGCCTACCCCCTAGCGACGGCTCTGAAGTCAGATTTGAAGTCAGGAGCGTCACTGATGAAATTAAGAGAATGTTTTGTTTTGCATTATTATGTGTAATAAAAAGGTTGAGGAATATAGATGTTTGTTTTGGATGATTGACGTTTGTCATGTCGGTTTCTTATAGAAAAACTTGAATGCGACTTTCCTCCAATGATAGGTGCCATGAGAAAATGTGCAAGCTGTCTAAATAAAAATAATATTATATGAAAGCATTATTGGATCACAACTTGAAACACCCTGTATAATATCTAGACGACTTTTTATTGGCAGATATTGATGTCTAATATCGCATTAGCAAATCATATCTTCTAGTCTTCTGAAAATTTCTTGTTTTCTCGATTCATCCGTTTAGATATATTTTTTATTTTTTTTGTTAACTTTTTTTTAAATGAATAGTCCAATTTGAAAATATTAGTAGACATCTTTGATTCACTCAGAATATTAGGTTTAGAAACAATATATAAGTTATATAAATGATATATCTAGAAGACATTTATTTGTTAACTATGTGCCAACTATTTTAGTTAGATGTTTTATATATCTAATCAAGATGTGTAAATAATGTCATATATTGATATCTTATATCGATATAGCATATCATATCTATGAGTCTATTAATCCATTGACTTTTTTTTGATTATTACAGTTAGATGTTTGATATATGTGATCTAGACCTCTAAATAAAGTCAGATATAGATATCTAAGATCGGTATAGCTTGTGGCGGCTTCTCATAAAGCCCACATAGTAACAATAATAAAACACAGCACTCAGTGGCCTAGAGGCTAAGACTGTGTTCTCACTCACCGAGATGCAACAAGGTCCCGGGTTCGAGTCCCGGCGGCTCCCGATAATAATAAATTCCCCAAGCGTCTGTGACACGGCACACACAATTATACCAAAGTCACACTGATGAGTCCGGTGTGTGTGCCAGGGACGAAACGCATAAGTAGGTATACGTGAAATCCTACAAGCTTATCATATATATTAGTCGTCTGATAATTGATTTTTTTACGATTATTATTATAAGATATTTAATCAACGTTTTTCTGATGAATAGTCGAAAAGTAATCTATTTTCATATTTCTTATAGATATCAGAAACTTTTCAGTCGTAAGACAATACATCTAAAAAATATTTCAAAAACGTAATTTGTAGAAAACGTCCTAATAAAATAATCTAATTTTGATCAGATTTCAGATCAAGATGATTTTAGACCACCTTGAACATAAATTAGATGTCATTTAGATCAAGGTGTGTTGTTTGGGTAAATATATGTTGGTAAGTTGGTAAAATGCACCAAAGTACTTAATGGACCAGATACAACGATATCAGAATAGTGCGGCAAGGGTAGTGTACTCATTAAACATTCAAAAATTAAAGTTTATAAGCAAGTTAAGTAATAAATAACAAATTACCTAAATATACAAACTACATTGCAAGTTTTTAATCTCATCTCATCACAACACAAAATCAAAAGAGAACGAATTACAGCAGAACTATGAAATTACAGAATACGCCCGTCTACAGGAGTATAAAGTCTTTCTTCTGTTCCTGTAACTCCAATTATCTGAAGAAAATCTGCCGTCATCTAAGAGAATACCTAGAGCTTAGTTAGCCTCAGTTTTAAATTTGAGTACCGAGTTTTTCACCATAATTTGACCCCCTTTTAACTTTGTTACTGAAAGAGGTACAGAAGAATGTTTTCTACAAAAGTTTCACGGAATCGACTAGTGTTTTTCAAAATGATTTCAAAAATGAAATATATACAGAGTGGGCAACATATTGATTGCAACTTAATTTTTTCAAATGGAACACTCTGTATATTTTCTATATTTGACTAGCTCTTTTTCCCCTGATTTCGAATATATATCATATGTTTGACATATCTCTCTTATTCTGACTACCACAGAGTTTCAAATTTTAAGTTGCAAGCTAAGTTAATCAGTTTTCGACTGAAAGGCTGCTATAACTCAAAATGGCATTTTTTGAGTTATCTCGTTGGCAACGATATGACATACGTTTTTTGCTATAAATTAGAATTTGATGATTTGGATTGCATATATTCTCTCCTTGTAGCTTTCTTATTTCTATTGTTCTTCACATAAAGTGAAAATATTACAAATTTTTCCGCTTCTGTGTAGTGCATATTCGATGAATATTTTTTTATCGAGGGCATTTTGAATTATCGCAGCCTTTCACTCGAAAACTGATCAACTTAGCTTGCAGCTTAAAATTTGAAACTCTGTGGTAGTCAGAATAAGAGAGATAAGTCAAACATGATCAGGGGAAATCAGAGGAAAAAGAGCTAGTCAAATATAGAAAAATATACAGGGTGTTACATTTGAAAAACTGAAGTAGCCATCGATATGTTGCACACTCTGTATATATTTTGTCTTCTGAAATGATTTCAAGAAACACTTGTCGATTTCGTGGAACTTTTGTAGAAAACATTTATTTGAACCTCTTTTAGTAACAAAGTTGAAGGGGGGGTCGAATTATGGTGAAAAACCCGGTACATTTCGTGGGAAAAGTCTGTTAATTTAGTTTTAGTTAATTGAGAAGTTTAGGTCTTGTTACCTGTACTGATTCAAGGTCATAAAATAAAGATTATTATTATATGAAATGAATATCAAAAAGTAAATTCGAACAAATCAATAAGACTGAAGTAGGTATCAATAACATTTTCACACATATCCTTCATGAACTTAATCATTCATGAAAATTTTAGATCTATGTATATAATATGAAACTCAACTATAAATGCTAAAAATTATTTCTGAATATATTTAATTCTTCATTCAGATTCTACTGATATATCTTATGAAGATATTTCGACTTTTTGATGTGAAAAAAATGATTTCTTCTATTGCCAATAGCAGCCAATAGAGCTTCTTCAAATATTGTTCCTCGGTAATACACCCTGTACGGAAGGTTGTTCAACTTATTCGTGAATGTTAGAATTGCTCTCGTCGTCAGAATTTAGATGGAGATGGTCGAATTAGGTCCAGAAGAGTGAACCCAGTTAAACGAACTCATCCACTCAGATAAACTGCAGATTTTATACCTGCTTGTGAAGTGGGGGATCCTCCATAAACTCATTAAGGAATAGGGGCAACTTGATTTTTCAGGATGAGATGATTTTAGATGAGGAGGTCCAGAAAGGAGAAATGTCAACATTTACTTGGCATACTATTTTTTACCCGAGTTGAATTAACAATGAATTTGATGAAAGATCAAATTTGGAGTCCAAAAAAATATTGTAGTACTACTGTAATATTTGGAAAATACTCATTTAAGAAAAAAATTGAGAAAAAGAAATAAATGCATATTGAAATTCGAAAATGATTTTCCTTTGGTTATGATTACTTTTGGAGAAAAACAGTTCATTAGAGAAGCTCTTTCGAATCATAGTCAAAGTCTTCTCTGAATCATGGATATTCTTGGTAAAGAAATACAAAACAAATCAATCAATGACCAACTCTAGTTCAAACTGAATAGACCAATCACTAAATCGGTATACCTACTAAGAAAATGCTTAAGGAAATAAAATCATGTAGAAGTATGGTATATTCAAAATCCGTGAATTTGGTTTTATGATGCTAGTAATGCACTTATCTATTTGGTACAGGCCTATTTCAAGTCAAAAACTTAGATATTTTCCTAAGGTAAGCACGTTAATATATAATAATATATTAGTAGTGCTAGAAGAATTATTCAAATTTTGATTAAATCAACAGCTCTCAACAGATAAGTTTAAATTATTTTTGACTCTACAGGCTGGTCCGAAAGTTGTGACTCACGATATCAACCTACCTTTTGACAAGGAATGCCCAATTTTCAAATCATACTCATAATCTACATAAAATTCTGTGCTCGAAATTCTGCATTTGTCATCATTTTGATTGAATTCCCGAAAAGTTTTCAAATCTTCTACAGAATTGCGGATCACTCTACCGGTCCGAAGAACACCGCAATTTTCAACCTTTAATAAGTCAGCCTAGTGAGTAATTAGTCTTAATTTTCTCTCTAGACATAAATGATAGAGACCAAAAAAATGAAAAGATAAAATGAAATGGAGACCATAGTCTGAATTCTCTTAAGTAGTTCGAAATCGCTGCATATTATCAGCTGAAAAAGTATCATCAATATTTATCACTCCTATGATCTGCTCACATGTCTGCAAACTTTTTTTGAAATCGAACTGCGTCTCATTCCAATCCCACCGAAATTATTAAAAAAGTTTGCAGAAATCAATTAGACTTTTTCAGCTGGAAATATGAAGTCATTTCGAATTTTCTAAGAGAATTCTGACTATGTTTGTGTTTGTTCAGGTGTTCTCCATTTAATTTTGTCCAGATGAATGTTTTTATATTTTGATGATTTCTTGGATTTGGCTTATCTTTTTTATTATTGAGTTAACTTATTATTTTGAAATTGTATGCGTGAAAAGTTACTTCCAGCACCAGTAAAAAACATGAAATGCGAGGCATTTTGGAAGTTATTGATTTTAGTCTAAAAAAAATTAAGACTATTCACTAGGCTATCAAACAGGCAAAAAAAATCAGGGCTTGCTTGAAAAGATGGACATATTGACATTTTTTAAAGGTCATTGTTCGAAAATTGCTGTCTCACGGACCACCTGTAGAGTGATTCGTAAATTAGCTTGAATTAAAAACTTGTCGGGAATCAAAAAAAAATAAATAAATCGTACAATTATCTCGATCGGTTTTCAAGATATGATCTTCAGATTAATTAAGTCAAAAAGTACCCCAGATAAATGTTGACAATTGATACACATGAACAGATGACAGATAAATGATGGGATTTCGAAATCAGAATTTCATTTATATTATGAGAATGACATAAAAATTGGGTAAACCTTTTTGAAAAAACAGGTTTTTACTGTGTGTCACTACTTTCGGACCAGTCTGTCGAGTCAAAAATAATTTAAGCTTATGAGGTAAGTGCTGTCGATTCCGTCGAAATTTGAATCATTTTCTCTCCTAGCCCAAAATTTACGAGTTGTCGACCGATCGAGCACCCTGTGTATATAATCTAAAGCTGCGTTTATCTAAATAAAACTTCCTCGCGTATGACACTCGGGCGAAACTTACTTGCTTCGAATGAAATTTTGCGCTACTCAAAACACAGCACAATTCAGTGCGAAAAATTGAGTGAGTGGGAGCGAGCTCTTAAGCAAGCCGCCAAGTCTAGTTCCGCATCCAACTTGGAAACTTGTTTTGTTCCTCCAGACGTGTTTTTTGTCATAACAATGTTATTTGACTAAACTCCGCCTTGCAAGAAGGGACCTCGATAAATTATTTCACGGGGGAATTGCGGCTAATGTACACGCAGGTTTTGGCGTTACATACAATGCGTCATATGGGAAATAAAATAATTCTGAGCTATTTATTAGGACTTAGCCTATCGGGCAAGTGGATTGATGTAACAGGTACTGTAGGGTGTAGTATAAAATTGTTTTTGTTGGCTCAAGAGCTTGAGGTGCCTTCACCTTTCTGTAGCACATTTCAATAGTCGAGGGTCAAGAGTCGAAACAAATTTTCAGTATTTTATATGGATCAATTGTTAATTGAAGAGGTAATTTCGAAAGACCGTATTAATGTTTCAAAAGGATATTATCTGTCCAGTTCCTCTACTAGTTGATGTGTTGGTAAGAAAACGATATGTGTCAGTAGAAAATCGTCTAAAAATGAATCCGATGCTGAATAAGTTGAGTTGTCTCCGCTTCCTCCACATCCTCTTCCATCTAACCTTGTTTCTAATAGATGCTCTAACATTTTCTGTGGTGTTCCAGCCATCACAGTATATCTGAAATCATGATAATATTATAAAAATCTAATGACACATTAGATATTGAAAATTAAAGTAATTCTACAAAAAGGTTCACAGTTTTTCATTTCACAAGATTATCTCATTTCGCACCAATCTTCTCGCCCCTCGTTTAGTGTTCAGAACGTACAAAGCGCTCGAGATGATTCAGTGAGACGTAGTATAGCGTAGGCGAAACGAACAATCCTAGGAATACTTATGCACCTCGTTTGACATTTATCTCAAAACACATGTCCATGCTACGCGTTTAAATTTAGAGCATGTTTGTAGTCCGTTTTTTCTGGAAAAGAGTTCTGTTCGATTTTATTTGTCAGTTTTATATCAAATTCCATAAAAATAACTCTCGCTGCTTCCGAAAACTGATACGGAAAAGATATGAACAGCATACAAAGGACAGAGTGTCGTAAAAATGTTCATTCTTATCATGCGTACTTTTATATCAGTTTTATTAAATATGAAGATCACCCAACCCAAACGTTAATACAGAAACTGAACACCTATCAAAACTGATATCTTGTAAAATTGCATGAATAATGATTTTTTTTGTAAATTTGCTTAACGATTATATTGATGTAATTTAACCTGAAGGACCTCGGTCGATTGCCCTTTGATAACTAGTTATCAATAAAGATTAGTTATTATTATTATTATGAAGATCATTTATTGGTTAGAGTCAAATGAAGTGTTTTTAAATTGTTATTACAATTGTACATGTTGATTTGTTCACCCATTTGAAGCAAATGATTCTATAATATTTACTTTATATTCTATTTGAAATACATGTTGCAATGCTTTGTCCTTTCAAATGAAGAAACCGTATAGGCTAACTGAAAGAAGTTGTTATATAAATACAAAGTTTGTATATAAATACAAAAATTCCGAAATGTGTGTCTGTCTTTATGTTAATTCAATTATTCGATTAATTAACCATTTACTCAGTTTGTATAGTTTTGGAAATAGTATATTGTGCAACAAGTGGGGAAAGTCCAACTTTTCTCGCGAGTGTGGAAGTTTGTGGCACGAGCCTGAAAGGCGAGTGCCGTAAACACACGAGCGAGAAAACGACTTTCTCCACATGTTGCACACTATACTTTTCCTACAACTGCACAAATTTCAATAATTCAAGTAATGGACTTGATTCAAATCAAAATGACCTTCGTTGACAGTATGTGCTAATTTATTGCGTTTCCATAGAAACGACTCAAAAGCCCAATTTCATTGGTCTACCAAGGGAGGTGTGGGCGAAGTGCCGTGGGGAATAATATTTCCCACAGTATGCGCAATACATAGTTTTGCAATTGAGTAAACTATGCAGAAAACGCTACTTTTCATAGCAGTTGTAGGAAAACTTATTTTCCTTTACATTGGTTTTTATATATTATTTAACAAAGACGATCAGATGAAATTTACCAACTTGGAAATAGGTTCCTGGAAAGCCCTGGAAAAATGCATTATGTTATCTTAGGAATTAATAGACTCAACATCAATATACTGATAAAAGTGAAACAAGATGGCCTCCGCAAGGTTTTTCGACAGAAAATGCCTCAATATATTACTCCAAAAACAATGAGAATGATAACCGACAGAGCAATGGCGTATCCATAGTCAGTAAGGAAGCTGATAGGGCAGTAAAACATGTTTTGCCGATATAAGAGAAGGTAATGATATCACAGCTCAAAACATATCACGCCAAAATGAACCTGATCCAAGTATAAGCTCTTACAGCCGGGAAAGAAGAGACTGAAATAGAAACCTTTTACGAACAAATTGAAGAAGCCTTGAAGATAACGAAACATAGAGAAATAAATAGAATACTAGAAGATTTCAATGTGAAAACCGGCAGAGGACAAAGTGTAAATGTTGTGAAGTTTGGAATGGGTGAACGCAATGAAGGAGAGGTCGATCGAACAATTCTGCAAAGAGCAAATTCTAATTATATCTGCAAATACGTTCCTTGAATTACCGGTCAGGCTTTTATACACGTGGCGATCACCCCCAGATAAACCTGTTAAAATAATTACAAATCAGATAGATTATATCATGATTAGCGAGATATTTCATAACTCCGTTAAAGCACCGGAAACATACCCAGGAGCAGATGTCCTTTCCGATCCCAATCCTATTATAGCTAATCTGAGACTTAAACTCAAAAACACTAAGAATCATCAAAGAATATCAAAAATAGAAACTTAAAGATCCTGACATAATGGAAAACATCCGTCACAAATAACACGAAACCTTTATGAATTGAAGGCAATCGCTGGAGATATTGACGAACAATGGAAATTATTAAAGCACTGCCTACTCGATCCATGCAGGGAATACTGGAAGATTTCTCAAAGAGAAAAGAACAATGGATGGACGACGAGATACTTAATATAACGGAACAGCGAAGACAATTTAGGAAAAAAATGAGCACAAATACAAAATGATTAATCGTGAGACCAGGCGGAATATAAGCAAAGGAAATTTACTTTGGAGAGAAATGTAGAGAAATCGAAGAACTTAGAAAACAAATACGATGAAATTAATGAATACAAAAAAGTGAAAGAAATGACAGTGTTTAGACTACTAAATTCCACGTCTAGACTCCTGCACAAGAAGGAAACACCATAATGTAAACCGATGGAGCGGGATGTAGTGACTCTAGGGGTCTTCGTATTGCAACTTCACTTATCCACGATGGTGTAAGAGGGTGTGTCTTAGGCAGAGATCGCTGGATAGCCTAACTAAAGAGTCCGCCAGCGATCTAGGGACGAAACACCAAACCACTGGGAGAGGGCGCATCTCGTACCTTGGTTCGAGAAAGACTTGCCAAAGAAGAAATGAAGAACCCATAGAGCTTGCACTAACTGAAACTGGTCCAGATATCACTATAATAGAAGTATTGTATGCGAAACAACAAAAAATGGATAAAGTCCATTGATATACTAAAATACTAAAAATCTTAGAAATAAAATATATATGTAGACATCTTGAAGTTTTTCAATCAAATTCATAACACGGTTATTATACACACAGAATGGATAATATCGACCTTTATGTGCCAGAGAAGAAGAATACAGCTACCATCAAACCATTAGTCTGATGTCTTATAAACTGAAATTGCTCCTGAAAGCATGTATCACTAACTAGATATAGACGTAGAAGAGAAACTATTTGGATTTCGTAAAGGTACAGGCGCGCGCGAGATCCTATTCTCGCTCAACATTTCAATTCAGAGATGCCTGAATGGGAATCCGGACATCTATATATGTTTGTGGATTATGATAAAGCGTATGATAAAGTCCGCCACAAACAGCTAATGAAAGTTCTTGAAGAAAAAAGGATTGATTATAATGAGGTCAGAATTATATCAAACCTTTATTAAGGACAGTGAGTGAAGTCCGCATGTATCAGAAGAAATCGAGATTAAACGAAGGGTGAGACGGATATTTTTACTGTCGTCACTTCTCTTTAACGAATACTCCGAAGAGATTATACGAAAAGGGCAAGATTAACATAAGGTATGCGGATGATACTATTATGATAGCAGAAAACATCGAAGATATTCAGAAGATGATGAACAAAAAAGTAGTAGAGTTTGGTCAGGAATATAGTCTCACAATCAACAACAGAGAGACCAAATTTATGAGAATATCAAGAAATCAGAAAACACTAAGAACCTGACAATTAATGGAAACAATGATGAAAAACTAGATAAATATACATACCTAGGTATAGTATTTCCAAAGTCATTTGAACTAGTCCAAATGAAAAACGCTTGGCCAGATGTTCATTTGAAGTGGATACCGCGATCCACTAAATACCGGGGTTTATTTGAAAGAATTGTTTGGCAATACATTCACTTGCCCCAAAGGAACTTCTGGAAACTTGGACAACCCTTGTATAATCGAAATATTCTGGCTTCCTCCAAGTGACTTTGGATATACTATACAATGACTGACTCAACAAATTACTATTCCAAAGAGATTAAGATAAGAATATAGAAAAAACTCGAACAAGTTTCAACAGACTAAGAAAAGTACTCTGCGCAAGAGATCTGAAAATGGAACCTATATTCAGATTCTTGACATTACTTTATGGAATGATCTCTTGGACCTTGAATCCAGTAACCATCAAAAAGCAAAAATCATTCGAATTGTGGGTGTATAGAACTAATTTTTTTTTTAACACAGCACATTACAAATAGCGAAGTTATGCGAAGATCAAACAGAAGGATGGAAATTGTTGAAACAATTAAGATCAGAAAACTGCAATATCTCGGACATATCACGCCAGGCTTCGGCTGATTATGCAGGGAAAAATCGTCGGAAAAAGAAATGTAGGAATCAGATGAATATGTTGGCTACGTAATTTGAGAGAATGGTATGACTATACATCCAACAAAGAAGACTTGCAAATAAGAATGAATATCCCTTCTCAAAAACGATGAGAATTGATATTAAAACTCAGAAGTAGCGAATAATCTTTGTGTGACACTTTATCCAGAATAGACAGTATTTAGTATATATTTGAATGGAGAATGAACAGAAAAAAAGGAAATAGATTTATTAGCGAGGGTGTGGGAAAATAGTCAATTTCCGAACGAATATTTCCTTATAACTGAAAACGGAAACTTTTACTGATGTATCACTTACTTGAAATTATTACTAAAATGTTTCGTCGATGTGTTGATTTTCTCAAGTATCAACACATCCTTGCCATGTTCCTTGAGTCTGACTGTGTTAGCTTCCACATCTCGAAGAATCCTATTGAAATTTTCCTTGTCTACTCTCAGAAAATGGCAATTATTTTCTCTCAAGACAATTGTGGCAGCCCTGAAATAAAAAGAATTTCGTTAAATAAAACTTCTCCATAATTTTGACAAATAATAAGACGTTGACTTCTCCACATCGTCTTTTCGTTGTTTCACTAGAATAGACCTTAAATTGGATTCAGTTTTTCATCTTCAACGGGATAATCATTTATAATATAAGTGCAGAAGGCATTGATATTCTTCCATGAATTCAGAATTAAAAAACGAGCCACAAAGTGGTGAGTTTTTGAATGAACGAGTGTAAGAATGAGCCTTCTGTACGAGTGTCTAGTATTATGTTTCTATTCGAATTAAGCATGGCACTGTATCACAAATTTGACACATAATAGATAAATCCGTTGCATGTGAGTTTCGAGTACCAACAAATAATATTAATTAACGAATTTAACATACGTATTTAAGATCGGAACCTAACTTGATAATTTCTATGTTTTTCGTTCGACTACTACATCAGGACGCTTGTGATGATGACAATCCTGCGAAGGAATTGGTTCACTTGGTTCCTTAATTGCTTCTGGAGAGTGTCCTGACAATATTCGTTGTATATTGAATTTTTTCTTGTTATTACGGTTATGACGTAATAATATGTATAAGTTCTATAATGAATATTGGTTTTGTTTTGAAATTCCGCTTCAATATTATAAAAAGTATGTATTGGACAAAACGGCATAGTATGTCATTTCATCCGATACATGTGAAGAAAATAGATTTTTAGAAATAATATAGAATTTTATAGATTGATTTTCACGTGGACTAATGAATTCATTTTCATGTTATTTTGTACATAGTTTGCATGCACTATACGTGATAGAACATGAAATTTCTGGTATGTATCTTGTAAGAAATAGATAAATAACCTATCGATTCCTGATGATTTCAATAGACCAGGAACTTCTTAAGGATCATTATCTTTTTTTTTTTCGTAATGAAATTATTTCACCACTCCCTCAGGGACAAGGTCTAATTTTGACAAAGTCAAGGCTTAATCTGCTGCGAACAATCCACCCAAGAAGAAGAAACAAGAAGTTACTAAAATATTATTCAATGATAATAAAACCCGGTGGTGAAGAAAACAAGACCGTTGAAAAAGTCGATGACGTCGAATAATCCGACACTAAACCGTTTAATATTTAGAAAAAAAAATGAGGATGACGATGACTGCCTCTGCATTAATTGCAGTGACGTTTTTTTCGTTTCAAACCTGGTGAACGCAGTAGCTACGTTACATTCAATGTTATCACTGGCTCATACATCGTTTGCTACAGTCTCGAAAAGAACCAAAACGTATAATTGTGAACTTTGCATTAAAATACACTGCGCAAAAAAATTAACGCACATTCTGAAAATCTCAATTTTAATGAAAGTTAACTCAACATTGACTTTATAACTTATTTTTTATGTTCTTTCGGGAAGGTTTTGAACGAAACAAGACACATTAAATGGAAGAAAATTTCAGGATTTCACCGAATCTTATGTGAAAGAAGTGAAATAAACAATTTTCAAAATACTGGAATGCTGATGAGTGATTTAATACTTGGTATTTTCACCCCTTGCGTTAATTATAGCTCGGCAATGACGGTTCATACTCAAAATGAGTGATCTTAAAATGTTCTGATCTAATCCTTCCCAGATTTCTCTGAGTTGGATTACTAAGTCATTAAGAGTAGCTGGATGATTTTCTGAACTTCTCAGCCTTCTATTGAAGTTGTCTCAAACCTGCTCAATTGGATTGAGATCTGGACTTCTTGCTGGCCATTCCATTCGAGAGACTTCAACCTCTTCAAGGTACTCCTGAACGATGCGCGCACGATGGGGTCTGGCATTATCGTCCATAAAAATGAAATTTTCACCAATGTATGGGGCAAATGGCAATACATGCTCTTCAAGAATGTTCTTTATATACCTATCAGCATTCATAGCTCCATTATCAACGACCACTAGGTCTGTGCGAGCAGTCAAAGATATTCCACCCCATACCATAATCGCCCCTCCCCCGAAACCAGTAGTGTTCAGGAAATTGCACTGAGCATATCTTTCATGTGGACGTCTGTATACAAGGGAACGTCGATCACAATGGTAGAGGCAGAATCTTGACCCATCAGCCTCTTCCCAATGGATATGCTCTCTCGCAATTTCCAAACGCGCCCTTCGATGGGCTGGGGTAAGAGCTGGGCCTCTTGCCGCAACACGAGGCCTTAAATCATATTCTCTGAGGCGATTTCTTATTGTCTGAGTGCTAATTTGCACCCCATGAGTTTGCTCAAGCTGATTTCGAAGTAGGCGAGTGGTTGCAAACCGTTGTCTCAACGAAGAAATTCTCAAGTAACGTTCTTGAATGGAAGTTGTTACCCGTGGTCTACCCTGTCCTGGTCTTCGGACATTCATACCTGTCTTCCTGAATCGCTGCAACATTCTGGACACACTTGTATGGGAAACTTCAAACCTTTCTGCAATTCTTGTGTATGTCCACCCTTCTTCTCGCAAAACTACCGCTTGGGCACATTCCTCTTGGGTCAAATTGCGTGTTTCGCGTTGCATAGCGATCGAGTGTAGAAAATCAAACGAAAGAAAAACTATTGATCACTAGAATTGATCGAGAAAAACTGATTTCAGAATGGAGCCAATACATTCAAAATCTGATAATCTCATCTTTTTTTATTCCTGCTGGGAAAAAACATCTGTATTGAAGAAAAACGTTGAAAGTGGATAACATATGCATGCATAATTCTGATAAAAATAATTATCATTGAGAACAACTTCAGTTGTAGAATGAATTTGAGATTTCCATAATGTGCGTTAATTTTTTTGCGCAGTGTATTATTTATGTCATTATGTCCATTAGTGGTGTGTCATTTTATCCTTAGTATACGGACAAAACGGACTTTTTTAGAAGTCAAAATAATTTCTTATATCTTTTATTTTTGTAGTTCAATTCAATTTTCAGATTATAATACTTGAAAACAATTAACCAAAGTTAGTATTTAGTACCAAAATGGGAGTATCATTGCAATAACTGAAAATATTTGATTGAAAAACTCAACAGTATGTCATTTTGTCCAAGTATGTCTTGACCACTTTCGCAACATGGGGCCGAGAAATCATTTATGAGCGTTGTATTGAGGCCGTTCGTCTTTCAATGCTCGGCTCAAACGCATTAATTGCGTTTGATAACGATCGCCTGTGATTGTTTCAGTCGGTTTTAATAACTCATTATACACTACGCCGAGCTGGTTCCACCAAATACTGAGCATGACCTTGGAATCGTGAATATTCGGTTTGGCCATTGACGTTGAAGTATGGCCGGGATATTCCCTTGATTTTCTGCGCTTTGGATTGCGATGCGACCATAGGTATTTGACAGCTGACATGTTTAATCGAGAAAAAATGCAGAAAAATCGAATATTTGTCATCAGGGGGTTGAACTTCATAGTTATAGACTTTTCCTGGATCAAAATTCGATAAATATATACATACATCGTGATCAAATTATATTATGCTCAAATGGTCTCTTCGGTAAACGAGCGTTGTTATTTGTTGAAAATTGAAAGTTATAACGTTGGTAATTTCAATATTGAAATTTAAACTTGAAATAATTTCAGACGAATCCTCGTAAACCTCCCCTTCTTTTCGGCTATTCTCCATTTCCATTTCATTTCCTGTCGTATCGGATTTGAGTTCTCAGATTTCGAACGATTTGCTCTCCCCTACAGCTGATAGTAAGGTATATTATCACCATATTTCCACACATTCGCATTTGTTAAAAAGGGAAATGGCAGCTTAGTAGGCTTTGAATTGAATTTCGAGGGGATTGGTTGATATAAATTCGAATTAGTTGTTAATTCTGTCTGGAAAATAGCTTCACAGCATCATTCCATGTAATAAATGCTATCCGAAACTCATTCTGGACATACTGATGGCTCGAAATTGTACTATTTCTATTATTCGGTATCAGGGTTATTCGGTTACCAATAAATACAAAACTTTCACATTGTACAGGGTGGGCAAATGAGCGAGGTAAGCGGCTTTATCTCAGGATCCACTCATCGTCGAGACTTTTTACCACTAAAGTGTACAATAAAACACACTGGAAATTGTTTTGAAGTTCATACCTTTACCGCTAGGGGGCGTAATAGCTATCGTCGAGTAGAAAACTGAATTTCACTCGAAAATGTTTCATATAAAGTTGAAGAAAAAAAACATCACTGTAATCCTTGGAAAATTCTCTATCTTCTTGAATGGTCATTTTCGATTTTACGACATCAAATAAGGGTAGGGGAAAGGGAGAAATATGACTGATTGAAGTGCCTGTAACTTCAGTTAGGCTCAACATTTTTGGGCAAATTAGTTCTCGTCTGAAAGATAATATCTTGTTGATTGAGAACAAAATATAGTCATGATAAATTTTTTTTTGCTGCTTTCGATAGGGGGCGCTTAGTCATAAGTTCATTGTTTTGTTCATTTTACTTCTAAATTTCAAATGTAATGATAGGATTTTCTGAACAGAAACAGAAATTCCATCAAATTTTCATGAAAAATCCTGCAGGTCGCAAAGTGATAGTTTCAGGCGTTCTGAAGTTATGGCCGAAAGAAGATATTCTTCAACTGATGCACGGCGAAAAACCTAATTGTGTCTTTAAGTTCTAACAGAAACAGAAATCCCATCAAATTTGAATGAAAAACCCAAAAGGTCGCAAAGCGATAGCTTCAGGCGATCTGGAGTTATGACCGAAAAAAGATATTCTTCAACTGATGCACTGAAAAACTAAATTGTGAATTCTTTCGGCCATAACTCCAGAACGCCTGAAGCTATCGCTTTGCGACCTTCTGGTTTTTTCATACAAACTTGATGGGATTTCTGTTTTTGTCAGAACCTAAAAATTCAATTTGGTTTTTCGCAGTGCATCAGTTGAAGAATATCTTCTTTCGGCCATAACTCCATAACGCCTGAAACTATCGCTTTGCGATCTTCAGGTGTTTTCATGCAAATTTGATGGAACTTCTGTTTCTGTTAAGAAAATCCTATCATTACATTTGAAATTTCGAAGTAAAATGAACAAAACAATGAACTTCTGACTTAGCGCCCCCTATCGAAAGCAGCAAAAACAAATTTATCATGAGTATATTTTGTCCTCAATCAATAAGTGACAATTCAAGAAGATAGAGAATTTTCCAAGGGTTACAGTGATGATTTTTTTTCTTCAACTCTATATGAAACATTTTCGAGTAAAATTCATTTTCTACTCGACGATAGCTATTACGCCCCCTAGCGGTAGAGGTATGAACTTCAAAACAATTTCCAGTGTGTTTTATTGTACACTTTAGTGATAAAAATTTTTACCGCAAGTCTCTACGATGAGTGGATCCTGAGATATAGCCGCTTCCCTTTCTTATTTGCCCACCCTGTACAGTGTGATTTTATTTTGAGCGGTTGTTCCCAGAATCATCATTTCCTCATAATGTCTGTAATTTGAGAAATCATAGTCTGAAATGACCCCAAACTTAAGAATCCAACCCCAAATTCATTTTTTTCTGTGCAGAGGGCCGTTAACACAAATGTGTTAGAGGCTCGAAATTTTCAGTTGTCTTAAATACATCCGTCCGAAATTTTGATTTTTCGGATTTCAAAACTACCAATTTTTTTAATGAAATGGAACGTTGCGTCATGATATCATGATATTTGCGAGAAATCTTCAAAATTTTTATATTTTGAATATAACATTAGTTAGCGTCCATAATTGTAATAACAGTTATAAAAATTAATATTTTCCCTACTATATTCATATTATACAGGGTGTACACTTTTAAAACGGCTTAACTTCAAGGGAAGATTATAGCAGTTTTTTCAACAAAAAATTTCATATAACTCATGGTCGAAATATTGGTGTTTATTCTTCAATTTAACATTTTCTTCCATAAAACCAATTATATCTTATTCATTTCAGCATCCTCATCGAATTTGATCATATATTCCGAAAGAGCTTTAATATGAGAAGTCATGAGTGGCGAAAGAGTTTCACTGTCGAGTATGGTGAAGTGGTGAAAATAAATATTCTGCATAATAAGTCGTATATTTCCAATCGTTTTATGAATGGAAAAATATAAATGAGCATATGTTTTCTTTGCAGTAAAAACTTCTCCATTTTGCAGGCTTTCGAACGACATATCAAGTTTTGTGCTATCTATTCTCGCAGACACCACCATCTCGAAAACCCTAGAGAAAGCAGGTATTAAACGAATGGACCGGTAGTTGCTTAATAATCTGGATTACCTTCTTTGAAAATGAGTTTTATTAATGCCAGCTTTGAATTTTCAGAAAAAATACCATATTTTAATGAGTAATATATGATATTATTTTGCTTAGGTACTGCTGGCAATGAATTTTTGACTATCATAATCGGGATTTCATTATCACCACTACTGAATTTGTTTTTTATCGATTTACCTGAATTTTTCAACTTCTGTAGGAGTCGTAGGTTTCAAATAAAAAGATTTATCGCTATGATCTTCTTCACTTGACTGCCATTTTGCCATTTGTATTGACAAGAAGACAACATTGAGAACGTATTCCCTATATCATATGATACGAGTATACCATCGAATACTTCACAACATTTTCAGAATCTGTGAGATTAATCAAGAAATGCCAGTCGGTGCCAACATAATGACGAACCAAGTATTCCAAATATTCATTAAGTTATAAACTAGGAAATGCTTTTTTGTCTTCACGTCAATTTCTTGCCTTCGATTCAATTTTAGTTGTTATAAGTTTGTTATTATTGTTACAGAGGGTCGATGAATGTCGATGAATGAATATAATACTCACCTTAGTGCATCATTTATCAGTGCTAATTTTCCAAAATCATCGCCTTCGTGTAAGGTATTTACCGTACCTTTACCGTGGATGACCACATCGACTGATCCTCTGACGATTATATACCATGAACGTCCTTCGTCACCTTGGTGGAATACTAAAAGAAAAAAAAATCTTCTTACATGTTAACTGAATGGGGAAGGCAGAAGTGCAGTTTCATATCTTGCCCAAAATGGGTATTTACAGAAGATGGTATTTTTATGACCTAATATCATAAGACTAATAGCTCTATTCGTGGAATCGTCTAGTAGTATATTAGTTTAGAGCCACATTTGTATGCACAGTACAGCATCCAATCTTCTATGAAGAGAAGCTTGCGCAGCGTTATGAAATTATTCACATTTACTCGTAAAGTTAATTGACAGACATCACGTCGGTCTGCTAATGAATGGCCATTTGGGAATCATTAATACTGTCGAAAATTCTATTTTTGTAGTTTTGAAAGGATACTTACTGTATCCTGTACTGAAAATATGGTCAATATAGGTAACAATGTATAATATTTGTAATAATTCGTGATAATATAGGTACAAAATTGGACACTTTTGAAGGGGAAGTCTTCTTTCTACACTTGAAAGAAGAGAACTGATGTCCGTGTCTAAAAGCCAATTTTTACGAGAAACTCATTGGCGAATATTTCCCTCCTGTCAAAATTTTATGTAAAAGGAGACCAATTATCGAAAATTACAGCGAATATTTCCCTTCTGTTAAAAATTCTATGTAAATGGAGAACAATTATCGAAAATTACAGCGAAAATTTCCCTCCTGTCAAAAATTCTATGTATATGGAGAACACTTATCGAAAATTACAGCGATAATTGCATTGTAGGAAGCGAAACAGCACTGCGATAATTGTTCTGTTCATAGATGCATAGTTTCTATGCATCTTACACAGATCGAATCTATGGCAATTCCATTCTACATCAGTTTGACAAGTGATGTAACAGTTTATTCGGGAAATATTCCCCCGAATTACACTTGTGCATCAAAATGACAGGATAATTTTGCATTCCAGCGTGTTTTCCTTGAAAAACTGCATTCGGTCATTTTCAATTTTGGAGAAAATTTTTTCTCCAAAAATTAAAATGAACTCATGCAGTTTTTATGACAACACGCTGTCATGCAGAATTATCGGTAATTTTGATGCACTTGTGTTATTACTTACGATAATTGCATTGTAGGAAGCGAAATAGCCCTGCGATAATTGCACTGTTCATAGATGCATAGTTTCTATGCATCTTACACAGTTCGAATCTATGACAACAGGCTGTCATGCAAAATTATCGGTAATTCAATGACGTTAATTGAATTTTCTGCAAATTCAATATCTCGAACATGACTTCAGAAAATATCAAGTATGCTCTATTTTTGGGCTCTATCGAAAATGTGTAGTAATATACGTGATCTTCCATTATAATTGATGAAAATTCTCATAGCGATATCTCAAAATATGAGTTTGCGGAAAATTCAATCAATAATATTGAATTCTACGTGAAGAGTTGCAAAAATGTTTTTACAGAAATGAAAAATTTTCTGAAGATGAAATGTTACAACAATATATCGAAAATGAACATTATCGAAAAACATCCGGTAACGTATGATTTCAATCGGGAGTTCCAACTTATCGGAATCGGAATCCGTAACATCCCCATCCGAGATTGACCATTCCTATTCCTAAACTTTCTAATTTTTTCTGAACGCAAGGTAATCATTCCTTTTAATTCTTCATTCGAGGTAAGAGCTTCTTATTCCAAAACTTTCTTCGACGACGCCGACGTCTTGAATACCTTCAGCATTTGTGTTTCCGAATTAATATTTTTAATAGTGTATTATTTTGTATTTTGGAGCAAGAAATAAGTACTAAAAAAGTGAATTTACAGTTGAAGAGCAATTTGTGAGCCATTAATTTCACCTGTTTTCATGAGCAACGATATTGTTTAGTTCCCGATTTATGTTGTAATAGTATATTCTAAAACATGTTGCAGAATTGGCACCTATTCCAACACGAATGCGAAATTCGAAAACGAGCGACGAAGGAGCGAGTTTTGGAACGCATGAGTGTTGGACTTGCCTTCTGCAACGAGTATTAGACGATATTTTCTCTATTTCAGTCAAGTTTTGTGAGATATTGTCGAAATTCAATGGAAAATTGAGATTATACATCCTAGTGACATTTGTATTGTATCTTGGCAGTTGGTGTGACTGTTACGAAAATTGATAGATTACGGAATTTCAATTGGAATCGTACGTTTCGAATTTCGAAATTATTTATAATTACGCATGAAATTCGTGAATTATGTGTGAAGAAATCGATTTAACACCACCAGAATCAAGAGAAATTTTGGATGAAGTTGAAAATCATTTCACTATATCCAAATTATATTATATTGACAATTTGACGTGTGTTGAATTTTGATAGGATTGGAAGTCTGTGTAGACAACCACAGAACGAAAAATATAACTTAAAACAATGCTGTAATGAGTTCATTACAGCACTGTTTTTAAAACTGTAATGAACTCATTACGATACTGAAATAGAGAATAGTAATTTATGTAACAAGTCCGGAAAATAGGGTTTTTTTGGACGAATAGACAAAATTCCAGGACGAGCGTAAGCGAGTCCTGGAAGTCTGTGAGTCCAAAAAAACCATTTTCGGGCGTGTTGCGTACAATATTTTTTCGGCAACCATGTAAAATAACACTATGGCTGCTGCTTTCCATATTTTATTGCGATTGCGATATTTTATTGCGATTGCGATAAAAAAACATGCAAATTTTTGACAACTAATTTCATATGAACTGTCAGCCGTTATCTCGGTTGCTATGGAGTCTATGATTCTTTTCCGGCCTAGTCCGGGAAGTACGTACTTTCCGGACTAGGCCGGGAAATGCTACTTTCTCAGAGAAAAATAGTAATTTACGTAACAAGTCCGGAAAATAGGGTTTTTTTGGACGAATAGACAAAATTCCAGGACGAGCGTAAGCGAGTCCTGGAAGTCTGTGAGTCCAAAAAACCATTTTCGGGCGTGTTGCGTACAATATTTTTTCGGCAACCATGTAAAATAACACTATCGCTGCTGCTTTCCATATTTTATTGCGATTGCGATCAAAAAACATGCAAATTTTTGACAATTAATTTCATATGAACTGTCAGCCGTTATCTCGGTTGCTATGGATTCTATGATTCTTTTCCGGCCTAGTCCGGGAAGTACGTACTTTCCGGACTAGGCCGGGAAATGCTACTTTCTCAGAGAAAAAGCGTCCGGGAAGTGAGCACTTCCCGGACGGTTGCCGAAAAAATATATTTTGTTAATGAATTACTTCAGCGTTGATTAAATCAAAACCACAGCAAATTACAACCAATTCCAGTCCACTAAATCGAAGTGAGTGTATTTCCCAGTGTACGGAAAGGGTCCGAATGCGTCGTCCTATTCAAAAAACCTACCTTCTAGATCTGTTTCCCCAATATTCACTTCAACAGAAAAATTAAGAGATCAAAAAATAAATACCAAATTTTCAACAGTTCATCAAATGGCTGTTTTTTCGTTAAAAATTGTCAGATTGGAATTTTAAAAAGAATATTATGAGGCATGTAGTTACTACTTCCTATAAAAGTTTCCAGATCTTTAAATGCAATTGTTCCACTCCTTTATTATTTCAATATCGAAAATTGCGCTAAAAACATGTGGTACCTATTGTTTCCGTTTTCTTAGTTCGAAATCACATCTGATCAAATTGAAGTTATTTAGAAAATTTCAAATATTTTGAAAAAATCCTTTTTGTTTTTTACCAAGGTAATTCAAAATATAGATATACAAGGGTGATTCACCGGGATGGCATAGTAGACGTTTATGGAAAACTAATCATAATTTTGAGCTGAAAATTTGCATATTGGAGTTTGAGACAATAAACTCTCCCCCGAAATATTTTCAGATCTCTACAACTATCTGCAAATAAGTAGTATTATAAAACTGTTTGCGGTTTGGACCAAAAATGTACAGGGTGTTTATAAAAAGATCATGAACTTGGACAACTCCAATTCATCAAAACTCAAGATTTTCAAATTAGAACCTTTATTTTTTATTATTTCGCTTACAAAAATAGTGGGGGTTACTCAAGCAAACCCTATACCTTAAATGAATATTCTAAGAGTTATCGAGGAAGAACTTCAAATGAGGAAAACCCGCAATTTATAACTGCGTGGAGTAGTCTGTGACTTCCGGAAATCACAGAAAAAAACGAAAATGGGATGTTTCCATAACTGAATTTGACTTGTAATGAATTACATATTCGTAATTGAAAATTTTATAAGTTTATGGATTTGTCAACAATCCCAACGAAAAATTAATTTCAATTCATGAAATGTAAAATGTAATTATCCAAATATCGAATTTTAGTTTCTTTATGTGTTTTCCGGAAGTGACACACTACTCCACACAATGAGAAATTGCTGTTTTTCCTCGTTCAAGGTTCTTCCCCGATAACTCTTGAAGTATTCATTTTAGGTATAGGGTTTGTTCGAGTAACCCCCACTATTTTTGTACGTAAAATCGACTGAAATAATAAAAAATATAGGTTCTAATTTGAAAATCTTGAGTTTTGATGAATTTGACTTGTCCAAGTTCATGATCTTCCTCATCATCAAGCTAATTTTTGTTTTTTGTATGGATATACAAGAAACTGGACCTGCATATACGGCTGGTATTTCAACACTGTTCAATAATACAATAGTGGAAGGAAACGACGCCGTTTTACCACCATCGAAATTTATTTAGCGAAGGTTGCAAAGTGACTACGTGATGTGATTCTATAGGTTCAATCGGATCGGATAGTTTTCGTGTTTCAGCAGACAAAGTGCGCGTATGGCGATGCCCTCTGCATAGTTCAGATATTTGCGAGATGAAATATCGTTCCGATTTGAATATATTTGTTTATGAAATATCGACCGGAACAACAAGAAGTGTGTGTTGTTGAAGGAAAATCTTCAAAAAATCAGTCCAAGTCAATTGATCTCCAGATCTTAAGATTACGACAATTTTACGTTTCTGCATGCATGCCATTAACTTTTTCTATTTCAGTATCGTAATGAGTTCATTACAGTACTTAAAACAGTGCTGTAATGAACTCTTTTCAGCATTGTTTCCCGTTTTGTGGTTGTCTACACTGACTTCCGATCCTATCAAATTCCAAAAAACTTCAATTGTCAATATAACATAATTTGGATATAGTGAAATGAAATGCAACATTATTCGCAATTTGTCTTAATTCTGTTTGTTAAATTGATTTCGTCATACATAATATACGAAGTTAATGCGTAATTATGAATTATTTAAAAATTCGAAACGTACGATTCATATTCCGTAATATGACAATTTTCGTAACATCCACACCAACTGCCAAGATACGATAGAAAAGTCTCCAGAATATATATATATAATCTCAATGTTTTCATTGAATTTCGACAATATTTCACAATACTTGACTGAAATCGATAAAATACCGTCTATTACTCGTTGCAGAAGGCAATTTCAATACTCATGCGGGTTCGTGTTGGAATAGGAGCCCATTCTGCAACTTGTTTTAGGATATACTATTGCTTATCTGCGGATAAGCAATAGTAATAATAATAATAAGATAGTATGCTCATCGCTCGTCGAATTTCGCATTCGTGTTGAAATAGGAGCCAATTCTGAAACTTGTTTTAGAATATACTATTGCTTATCTGCAGATAAGTAATATTATGAATATTGGCTCTTACATGTAAGAGCCAATGGGACCTAATGTTTGACTAATACGAGGAAAGCCACGTGGTAATAATCCGTCTTAAGACTTCTACAAGAATATTGCGGAGCCAGTTCGACGAAAAGACACGTTCAGTGATTTCTTCGGTATAACGAAGATCCAGCTATACTCTCTAGTAAGATAAGATTCTAAATGAAAGTGATCGTAGTATCATTTACGATTGCCATGCATTTAGCATAGAACTATAACAGTTGAAGTGAACGGATTGTTGTGAGTTGTTTGAGATATTGTTGAGTTACGGAATATGTGTCTGGTGCACATCGAATGTTTATAATTTGGAAACATCTTATAAGTATAACCTAACCTAACCGATATACATACAGCTTGCCAAAAAATTAACGTAACTCGTCAATAATTCTTGTACGAAGAATTATTAAGAAAAATCCTCGCACCCGTCGATTTTTGATTTCAAAAGAAATTTATTCTGTGCTTTTTTGAATCTGATATATTTATCTACTATTGATCTACTTCATTTTTTCATGAGGGAATATATGGATTGTGATACATCAAATGAAAGGTAATTTGATTATCTATTCAGCGATGTGGCTAAAAATAGAATTGGTTGTGCCGTGTTTTATTAAAAAAATTGGAAATAATTCACAATTTGTGATTAGAGGGTAACTGCAATCTAACCATTATTCTTTTACTGATTATTATTTAGGGAAATCCACGAATCCATGGATTTTCAATTCCAAAAGAAGGTCTCCCTATGCTTTTTTGAATTAAGGCTTCACACTTTTTACGCTCCACATCCCTTTACACTTTTTTTTTCCAAATAGGAATATCATGGATTGTGACATAACAAATGGAAGGACATTCGATTGCACAGTGAGCTGTGTGACTGAAAAAAAAAATTGTTAAGCTATTTGTGATTGGTGTCAGGTTCTAATTTTTGAAATAATGAATATTGAGAAATATCCTCCTACCCGCCGAGTTCTACTTTCGAGGTTCGAGAAATGCATGCAGTTTTGAAGTTGGGGATTTATAGCCTTAACCCCCTACAATTTTTTTCCATTGGCAAAATATCGCTTGTAATATATCGCATCAAACGTCATTCGATGACCAATTCAGTTATGTAAACGAAAATAAAATTTTACCTCAAAATTCTTGCAATAAAAATGTTAAGATGAAAAGAAAAATGTAAGTTAAAGGCAAATGAAGCAATAAACAGATAGGGATGGTGGTGTCGGTTCCACACATATGTAGAGGGATCTCGAAACAAAGTGAAGAGGTTAAGAAAAACTTCAGTTTCTGTTGAAAAAATATTCTTTTTCCTACAACTGCTATGAAAAGTAGCGTATTCTTCATAGCTTAGTCAACTTCGCAACTATGTATTGCTCATACTGTGGGAAATATTATTTCTCACGGCACTTTGCCCACACGTCGCTTGGTAGACCAATGAAATCGGGCTTTTGGGTCGTTTCTATGGAAACGCAATAAATTAGCACATACTGTCAACGAAGGCCATTTTGATTTGAATCAAGCCCATTACTCGAAATATTGAAATTTGTGCAGTTGTAGGAAAAGTATAGTGTGCAACATGTGGAGAAAGTCCTTTTCTCGCTCGTGTATTTGCGGCACTCGCCTTTCAGACTCGTGCCACAAACTTCCATACTCGTGAGAAAAGTTTTCCCCTCTTGTTCCCCAATATACTATTGTCAATCTAGCAGATCAACTAAAAATGACGAAATGAATGGTATCATTTCAGTTGCTAACTGATCTATCTAAGGCCAATAATATCATATTTCCCGAGAATTTTCCATTCGATATGAATCAATTTAGTAGTAAGCAGCAAATAGAAATCTAAAATATATATGTGACATGGGGATCGCAAGGGAAACAAGTGTGCGAAATTTCTAATGATATGATATAAGTAAAACTACTGTTTGTCGGGTAGTTTTCGAACAAACTGGAATTGTTAAAAACTCTCCAAAATCTTGTAGACCAACTACGACATGTGGTGATAAGGCCATCAGTCCATCATCACGAAATATAAGCCACCTCAAAAACCTCCTTTGTACTGCCTCCAGATGATCAACATGATAGATTTGGAGACAAATGAGGCAATCATACTCAACCTTATTTATGACCAACGCGTCAAGTGGTTGTCCATTAATCACGTGATCTTTTTTTAGCATTTTTTGAACCCCCCTCCCCCATTGGTGATACGTAGTGAGGTTTAAGACCACCCCCCCTCCCCCTTCTCAACATCACGTGTATTTTTAGTACCTACAACGAATCTTAAAATTTTCTGAATATTAACTCAATTTAAATACAGGTATAAACTATAATCTTCCTTCTGAAATTAAGGACCATAATAAAAATGTCTACACCAGGTTGCAAGTTTTCTTTGATTGCCATAACAATAATAATAAACGAAAAGTGTAATCATAGGAAAAACATGTATTGTACTAGTACATGAATATATTTAATGTAGTCAAGGTCACGGTCACTACACGCCGCGCCGTGCCGCTTAATATTTGTTTAAAAATCGCGCGTTTGACGAAAAAATAAATACACGTGATATCTTACTACACCCCCCCTCCCCCTTGTGATATTTTCGTGATTTTTATCAAACCCCTCCCCCCCCCTTTCAAGCCTCACGTGATTAATGGACAACCCCCAAGTGAAATATCGTTGCCGAATTCCCAAATAATCTTGCGTTTCGCACAATGAAACCATATTTGCCGACAAAGTCAGTTGAGTAATATGTGTAATGAAGGAAAACCTTTTATCAAATAACAAATCCGGGTCCTTGATTTCAGTAAGCCGAAAATATCTTTTCCTACAACTGCTATGAAAAGTAGCGTATTCTCCACAGCTTACTCAATTCCAAAACTATGTATTGCTCATACTGTGGGAAATATTATTCCCCACGGCACTTTGCCAACACCTCGCTTGGTAGACCAATGAAATTGGGCATTTGAGTCGTTTCTATAGAAACGCAATAAATTAGCACATACTGTCAACGAAGGCCATTTTGATTTGAATCAAGTCCTTTACTTGAATGATTGAAATTTGTGCAGTTGTAGGAAAAGTATAGTGTGCAACATGTGGAGAAAGTCCTTTTCTCGCTCGTGTGTTTGCGGCACTCGCCTTTCAGGCTCGTGCCACAAACTTCCACACTCGCGAGAAAAGTTGGACTTTCCCCACTTGTTGCACAATATACTATTTCTCTAATTCTGTGGTTATTCCGTTCATTCTTCCACATCTTGTAGAACAAAATCGTGCGAGAATATATCAGAAACGCACAGTTTTCATGGTTATATTTTATTATTATATGTTGGTACTCCGAACGCCACGGCTTTATCTGTCAATTCATCAATTTGCCTTAAAGAAATCAGTTCTGCCAACCAACATTTTTCAGTGCAAAAATCACTAAATGATATTTATGGAAATATTTCATTGATTTCAATAAAAATGCAATGAATTAGAGAAAATAATGTATAATACTCGTAAAGAAGGCTCATTCTACCACTCGTTCTTTCAAAAACTTCGTGGCTCGTTTTTGAATTTTGAACTCGTGGAAGAATATGAATGCCTTCTGCACTTGTATTATAAATAACTATTATATCCTCAATATTGTCATCAAACAGTTCCTTCTCTTGCGAGTAAGACACTACGCTACATTTCGATACATTCGAATAAAGTCTATTACTGTTACACTTCTTCCTAGTCGTATCTTCATTTCTGAAGAGTCGTGATATCATGTCTATGAACATTGATTAACGGATTAACGGATATTAACGGATTAACGACGTTGACGATATCAACGTTTGGAGTGGTTCACCATGCGACTGAAATGGGACGTAGAATAGAGAGGTCTTCTGTAACGAATCCCGATTCTCAAAGGCACGTGTGTCATATGACGACCAGAGAATGTCACAATGTACAGTTTTTTGTTAAGCGGCATGTGCAACACTCTGTAGGAGTCATGGTATGGTATTTATTAATGGAGGCAGATCTCCTTTGGTATTCATTCGAAGTAATATGCATGCTAACCGATATGTTAATGAGGTGGATAAACCCCATATATATTCCCTTAGGAGCTAGAGGACCCGATTTTCAATAGTTCCTACAGGTATGGCATTCTATGAAGCGTTTCGAAAAGGTTAACGTCATCAACAATATCTCCTGACCTTTCACCTATCGAACATTTGGGAGAGATTATGGGTAGAAGACTGAAGCAATTAGCCAATCCCTCACAAACATAATAAGCTCTTCGGCATTAATTACATATTTCTCTATTATGGAATAGATACCGCAGGCGGAAATCGATGATCTGTTGAACTCCATGTAAAGATGGGTGTTGGAGTGTCAAACTCCAAATGGGGGAGGTGTAGCACATTATTAATAAACTTGACCTTATCTTTTGTTCAATTTCTTTGAAATTTCGAGCAATCACTACCTCTGACCAGTTCAACATGTTATAAAGCTTACAACATCGGTTTGGGATGACTGTGATATGGTGGAGTTGGTGTGTCTTGACTTGACAAAGGCCTTTGACACTGTCGACCATGGTGTGTTACTCGAAAAATTGCACAATTATGGAGTCAGAGGAGTGGCCCATCAACTGGTTGCCTCTTACTTGTCTGATAGGGAGCAGGTAGTCACTTGGCTAGAACGAAGATCAGAATCGAGGGTTGTCAGGCGAGGCGTCCCGCAGGGTTCAGTGTTTGGACCAATCTTGTTTTTGGTGTATATCAACGACTTGATGTGTGGTGTAGATACATATGGAGGAAATATTTATGCTGATGATACTTCAATAGTGGTGAGAGGGAGAAGTATCGGTGATATCCGAGAACGTGTGAGACTGATACTGGAAGACATAACAAATTGGTGCTTCCATTGGCGTAGCTCGTCAGGTATATTTTTCGAATTTTATTCGGTGGTTTACCAGAGTATCCTCTTCTGGGTAGCGTCATCTGAATCGTTGAGAGTGTTTCGCCTTCAATAAAGAGCAATAAGAGCCCTCTATGACCTTGGCCCTAGAGATGGATGCAGACAAACTTTCATAGGAAAGGAAATACTACCTGTTCCTAGCATGTATATTCTGTCTTGTCTCAAATATGTCCATGGTAACGTTCACCTGTTTTCCAAGAATTCGGACAACACAAGGAATAGGGAGGCCTTGGAGACGCCTTTCCATCGCCTGGCATCTGCTCAGAAATTCGTGGATCACTGGGGTCCTATGTTCTACAATATCGTTCCAGATCATATAAAATCCCTGGATGATAGACGATTTAGTGCAGAAGTAAAGAAAGCTCTGCTGAGGATAGCAGTGTATGAGGTGACCGAACTTTTTGAGAGAATATTTTTTTTGGATAAAATGGATGCCAATGTTTGTGAGATATGTCAATGTCCAATTTGTCATTTACACTTGTTCTTCTTCTTCTTCTTCTCAAATCACTTATTGGTGATTTAATGGGTTCGCATTTAGCATGTACCCAGATTGGTAGCTTACTCTGTGTTTGATTGATTTCTTATTTTCTCTGACTTTCCCACCCTCAAAAACCCAGAGAGAATAAAGGATAAGGTTGGGTTATTTTCATATGAGGGATCAAACATCCAATGTTAGTAGGTATCTACTGTATAAACAAGATTCTTCTATATCTTTCATCAATCTATTGAATCCATTTTAAATTTCTATTTTACCTATTTTACAAATATTGCTTATATTTTAATATCTGAACATTCCAAAAATTCATTCAATATTTGAACTATATCAATGCTATCTGTAAAGATTACTTCATAAATATTAATGGGCCTTTGAATCTCAAACTTTTCGAGTTTTGTGTATAGTGTATTAATATTGTGTACATTCAGGTTACATTCAAAAAATACATGCACCAACGATCCAACTTTACCGCATTCACAATTGGGTGAGGAATTGATTTTGATCGTATATAAATGTTCTGGTGTCAAACAATGTCCTGATCGTAATCTCATCATAGTTGTAATGTGTTTTCTTGTCAAATTATTTTTTAATAGTTTATATGGCTTATCAATTGTACATTTTTTATCCCGATTACGCATGTGAGTGTATGTTCTTCCCTTATTTCTACCCCACTTTTGTAGTGTTCTGATCCAATTTTCCCTTATTTTATCCTTGATAATATTGTACATAAATTGTGGACCTCCCTTGTAGTTTAATAATTCACCGTGTCTACCTTTATTTGCAAGATGATCTGCTTTATCGTTTCCTATTATTTCTGAATGACTCGGTATCCAAACTCCCTTTATGATCTTGTTATCATTACTTAAATCTGCCCATATCTGCTTAACCGTTGCTGTGATGGTATCTATTGATGAGTCTAACTTCCAATTTTTTAAAGTTAATAATGCACTTAATGAATCCGAGAAAATGACTGCTTTGGTAATATTTTGATTTTTAATTATTTCTAACGCTTTTCCAATTGCTAATAATTCCGCTGAATAAATTGACCAGTATGAAGGTAGTTTTCTGCTATATTCTAAAGGTAGAGACGGTGAGTATATTCCTATTCCTACACTTATGTTACCGTTAATATTTTTTAATGAGGCAACAGTATAAAAACTCTGAAAATTTTCAAATTTATTCTCGCAATAATTTTTAAATTTAATCTTTGTATCAGGTTCTTTTTTTTCCAAAATCTGGAATATCTATATCACATTGGGCCGAAGGTTGTATATAATCCAAGGAATAAAACGGAATTTGTTCTGCTTTGTAAATGTTGTTTTTAAATTCTCTAACGTTTTGAAGGGCTGTTAAATATGCTGGTTTGTATTTTTCATTCCAGAAATGTAGATGTGAATTTAATTTATTAATTTGATCTATTATAATATTATTTTTAACTTGAAAATTTTTTAAAATATATTTTGAGGCTAATAATTCTCTTCTTTTTTCAAGTGTTGTTTCTCCGCTTTCCGCTAAAATAATGTTAATTGGGGTTGATCTCATGTATCCCATTGCTGTTCTAATTCCTTGATAATGTATCGAGTTCATTTTGTTGATAGTTGTTTTAGATCCACCGTATATCATAGAGCAGTAATCCAAATGTACTCTGGATATCGCTTTGTATAAATTTAGTAAACTTTGTGGTTGGGCACCCCACCAAGTCTTACACAAGCACTTTACTATATCAATTCCCCTTTTCGCTTTACAATTTGCCTGCTCAATTTGCAATGACCATTCCAATTTTGGATCGAGGATAACCCCCAAATATTTTACTTGATTTTTCCACATAATATTTTGATTACCAATTGTTAAACATGGAAGTATTTTTGGTGTTTTTTTCCGTGCAAACAACATCGCGTACGTTTTTTCAACTGAGATTATTAAATTTCTTGATGAGAGGAAAGAATTAATGTTATCCAGAGTTTTAGTGATCTTTTCATAAATATCTCCTATATCTGATCCGGTACAAATTATATACTTATCATCTGCATATTGACCTATTTCTACCCCTTTAACTTTACATTTTATTAAATTTTTTACATATAGGTTGAAAAGAAACGTGCTTAGTTTAGACCATTTGCACTTGTATTTATTTGGTATTAGAATTGACGTTTCCTGTTGATATGGTGAATAAATAAATATTATTATTATTATTGCGTATGTTAGAAGCCAAACCAGAGCTCTGAATAGCAATGAAAAATAATTCTTCGAGCACTAAGCACCGGTTTTCACAAAAGGGTCGAATACTAAGCACTTTCTAAAAATAATTAGATATTTCGAGCACTTTAGTAGGAACTGTTGAAAGTGAAGTTTTTTAATCGGAATAAATGTTGTTCCTTCAAACATATTATGTAATATTATGGACGGGTAAAAGAAGAAGTACAGCAGAACTTTATTAAAATTTTCGCGAATATAAAAAAAATGATTTCAATAATTTTCAATGTTAACAATATAAACAGAATTAACGAAATAAAAATCAATGGACAAAATGAAGATGAAAGAGAACATATTTAAATCCTCCAAATATGGATATTGAACTTTTAACACTTAAATTTTCATTTGTAGAAAAATAATAAATGACGATATTCAAATGAAAGTAAAAATTGAATTGTTATAATAATGAATGATACTAGTTAACCAACATATTGATTGAATATCAAATTGCAGGAACCTGCATGAAAGGGAGAAATATGATGAGTTAATATTCCATACTTGAAAACTTATGACTGTCGTTTAGCTTTATTATTTCATCATAATGTCTCAGTAATTTACGAATTATGCCAGAGGTGGTCAAAAACGATAACCAAACTCTCCTCATTCATGCAAATATTGAAATGCTTATTGATATTTTCAATTAGAAACATGTCTTGCCTGTTAAAAAAAGACAATGTAAAATTTCAAAATATCATGATAATAATATAATAATAAGACCAGAAGTTCGATGAGAACAAGGGGGACCACAAGGACCGGACACGACCGAGCTCTGCCCTTCTGATATTTTAAATATCTGGGATTGAGTGAATGTTCCTCTTAGCGAGGAGTTAGAAGCCGACGGCGAGGAGAAATCCTACGCGTATAGGCAAAAGTCGGGGATTTATTCATCCATAGCGACATATTAAAAATACGTATTGGACAAGTCAATAAAACAACAATAGAATCAAAAATTTCACATACTAGCCATTATTTAAAACATATTAAGTATATCAACTTACTAACCTGATGTGCTTACAACAATCATAATATTCAGTTAGGGTATAGAAACATCAAGGCATTAAGAAATCATTAACTGCCCTTCTGAAACTTTGTACACTTTCAATATCCCTATAGTTCTTTGGAAGGGAATTGAACAACTTAATTCCCATATATCTGGGAGACCTCTCATACATATCCCACCAGAGTGTGACGTGGTATGATTAGTAGCGAAGAGTGTGTTGTTGAGTAAGTATGATTGTAATTCATACGCAGAAATGAACCGTCATTAGTTTTTACATATGTTACAATTTCCAAGATGAACTGAGATACCACTGGCAAAACACCGAATTTTTTGAAAAGCCCTCTACATGATGTTCTCATAGGAACTCCAGCCATATGTCGTAATGCTTTCTTTTGAAGAAGAAAGACTCGATTTAGTGCGTGAGAAGTCCCCCAGAATACAAGGCCATAAATTATCCTTGACTTGAATTGAGCATTGTAATAAGCCATGCAAATTTCCATATTGGTTATAGATTTTAACCTATAAAGAGCATAACAAACAGAAGACAACTTTTTACATAAACATTCAATATGCTGATACCAGTTGAGGCCGTCATCAATGACCTAAAAATTTTGTGATGGTAGCATGCTCAATTGACCTATGTTTCACCCTCAACAGAAAACTTTTATTTTTATGTTCTAAGTAGTTCTTAAGCATTGAACAAACAAAAAGCGTTTTAGAAGAATTTAGAAACAACTTGTTCGATTCAAACCAATCACAAAATAAATTTATGTGCCTCTGTGCTTTACATAAAACGTCAGTGAGCGAGGTTCCCGAGCATAAGTATGTAATGTCATCTGCGGACAATGTTAGATCCTCAACATTCTTAACAATATCTGGCAAGTCGTTGATATAAATAAGGTGTGTGAATAAGTCTTTCCCTTTTTTTTTCAAATTTTGAGCCTTTATTGTGAAAAAATGGTTACGAATGAATTATTAAAAGTATTGGCCATCGCTAGCTACAACTTTTCCCCATCTTTCTGGCAACATACGAATTCCGTTGCGAAAAAATTCGACCGGTTTGGCCTCTATCCAGTCATCCACCCATTTTTTGGCTTCCTCGTAGGAATGGAAGTGCTGGTCAGCCAGGCCATGCGTCATCGATCTGAAGAGATGGTAATCAGACGGAGCAATGTCTGGACTATACGGCGGGTGGGGTAGAACTTCCCATTTGAGCGTTTCTAAGTATGTTTTCACCGGCTGTGCAACATGTGGGCGAGCATTGTCATGTTGCAAAATAACTTTGTCGTGCCTGTCGGAGTATTGTGGCCGTTTTTCTCGCAGCGCGGCTCAAACGCAACAATCGTCGTCGATAGACCTCGCCTGTGATCCTTTCATTCGGTTTCAGAAGCTCATAGTAAACCACACCTAGCTGGTCCCACCATATACAGAGCATGAGCTTGGCGCCATGAATATTTGGCTTGGCCGTCGATGATGATGCATGGCCGGGTAGTCCCCATGATTTTCTTCGCTTCTGATTATCGTAACGGATCCACTTTTCATCGCCAGTCACGATACGATGCAGAAAACCCTTTCTTTTATGTCGTTGAAGCAGCTGTTCCCAAGTGAAAAAACGCTGTTCGACGTCTCTCAGCTTCAGTTCGTACGGCACCCAATTTCCTTGCTTTTGGATCTTTCCCATGGCTTTCAAACGCTTGGAAATGGTTGTTCGGTCAACTCCCAATGCTTCAGCAAGTTCTTCTTGCGTTTGACACGAATCTTCATCGAGCAAAGTCGCCAATTCTTGATCTTCAAAGATTTGCGGCCGCCTGGAACGCTCCTTGTCTTCCACGTCGAAATCGCCACTTTTGAAGCGTCGAAACCATCCGCGAACACTTGAATCATCGACACAACCTTCTCCATAAGCTTCCTGAAGCAACCGATGCGCCTCGGCAGCAGATTTCTTCATATTGAACCAATAAAGTGAAACTTCCCGCAAATGACGTCGACTCGGCTCAAATTTCGACATTTTCACGATTTCAAAAATTTATGATGCGAAAAAATTTCAACTAATGTGTTAGTGTGGAATTGTTGACAGATGAATAAGCTTTGATTATGACATATGTAACCATTAAATACTCGCACAGTATTGGTGGCGCCATCTCTTACAAAAAACGGGAAAGACTTATTCACACACCTTGCTAAAAAAAGCAAGGGTCCAAGCACGGAGCCTTGGGGAACACCCGAGTAAATGTTCAAAATGGACGACTTACAACCATTGACCTCCACTAATTGCATTCTATTACTTAGGTAAGATTTCAAAAGTTGGTTTATTTTACCGCGAAAACCTAATCTATCCACTTTTTCAAGAAGCAAGTCATGTGATACAACATCAAATGTTTTACTCAAATCCATGTATAATGCTATGTTCCATTTACCTTCATTTATATTATCATAGAGTTCATTGATGAAATTGAATATCGCTGTTTGGGTTGACCGACCTTTTCTGAAACCATGTTGACACGATGACAAGATTTCAAAACGATTCAAAAATTTATTGATTTTTTCACATATTACTCGCTCAAGAATTTTTGACAAAGTCGACAAAAGTGAAATAATACTGTATATAGATACTTTTGTTCAATAAGAAATAACCTGTGAAATGATTTAAAATTCAATTTCATATTTTCCTTTTTCTTAACAAATGAATTGACTTTTTATTGAATTGAGCAAGTATAAATATAAGACTAAACTTCAAGGTGCATAATAAAACTAATCTGAACTGAACAATTGTGCAGTAAATTCATTAAAAGGGGCCAGTGTCTAATGTTTGTCACTGTATTGGATTTCAAGACGATCAAATACTACTCAGATTATGTAATACTATCATAGGGTACCAAGGCGTCACGACCACTTTAGTGCTCGGGAGCACTAAGCCTTTTGTGAAAGTGCTTCGATTACTAAACACTGCTTTTAAAAAGTTCACGGGAGCACAAAAAAGCTTTAAGTACTTTCAAAAGCACTAAGTACAATGCTTTGGCAGAGCTCTCAGCCAAAATTTCCAATTTTCAGTAAGGTTTCCGTTGAATTCCATTTGAAGAATTGGTTTATCACTCGTCATTATTAAATATTAATTATTCTCAAATTCAATTTTACTAATTTTAATTATTTTTATTTGAATAACTTCTGCGCCATGGTAATAAGGAGACTTCTAGTTGAGAACTAACTTTATTGAAATGTAGTAGATGGTCGAGCATACAATATGATACATATAAATGAGTCCATACATGATAACTAAACTTTTGTTTAACTATATAACAAGTGTTTTGGACGTTGTGACTTATAATAGATATTCGTCCTGGGGGGATATATCCCTCTTACCCACCCTTACGTACGCCACTATACCTTATCCGAGTAGCATAATTTTATGACCGGGCAAAACCAGCATTCGTCGCCAACTTTGTCAATTTTAGGAAGTATTTTTGTAGGACGTGTTCTAACATGATACTTGATATAAAGAAATAATAATATTTCTTATATAGAAGAATAAGAATAAGAAATAATAATATTTCTTTGTATAATGAACTACTACCTGGTGGCTTTTTTTGATATTTTGAAAACGATTCAAACATATTCATGCTTGAATACTCGATCATATCAAAAACGAAAAAATTGAAAAAAAATTCTTAGAGACATTCTCTCTGTATATTTTATTCGCGAAAAACACTGTGCAATATCTAGGCTTTTCCCCATATTCGTATTTCTTTATGAATGTCATATATTTCATTCCAAGCTGTCTCAGATGGAGATAACATTTTTCGTAATTCATCATATTTACATAACAGAGCATAACATCGTTGTACATCAACGATAGGCGCATATGTGAAAAATTGGATGTCACAGAATTAAATTGAATCTATCGCCACACCATCAGTTCAGGTTTTTTTCGGTTGAAGGCACTTTAAACACTCCTGGAAATTGAATTATTGAACCATGCTATCATCTTTTCATACTCTGTGCTATTTTGGTCTGAAAATTGCACCATTCCCCTTGAGTTTTCCCCCTGACTGGACGAATATTGGAATCCCTTAGATGGGTATGTTAGATAAGTACAATTTTCAATTTATATTTCTTCAGATGATAAAAAATCAATTCCCATATATAATTTCCTATTCAGTGGGCTTCTGGTTTTCGATTATTCTTGATCATGTCTCTTATAATAATTCAGGAGGAAAACTGAATATTTTCGAATTCATAAACTTTTCCCGATAAGCGTCAAACAATCAAATTTAATAATATTTAGTTTAATGACCTTCAATGAGATGTTCGTCAATTAATTGGTAGAGGCCAAGGCTTCGGGAAATCAATTCGATGAAATTATGCTTTTCATGATAATTTTTTTAAATTATGATTTTTATTCAAGTCATTATCGGGACTCTCACAGAACAATACAATTTGATTTCACATGAAACTCTTGAAATCAGATGAACCTAGTTGACTCATTAAGAATTATTAACATTTTAAAAAAGTCAAAAATGAATAATACTCAAGAATAAAAAATAAATAATAAAACACAAAAATTTTTTTCAATAGTTAAGAACTTGAATAAACTAAAATATATAGGAGGTATCAGGTGACATACATCATCAGTTGACTCGTGTCTCCTATTGTCCACTTAGAAAGCACGTAAAATGCTATCATTTTATAATTCGTGGGTAGAACGATAAATGAATGTATAGGTATTAGAGACATGAGATAAACTGAAACTTTATCAAAAATGAAAAACCCCTAAACACATAATACAGGTTGAACCTACATATTATCAGTTCATCGATTCAAGTTGTTCCTATTTGTGGAACATATTCAAATATAATTGAATTCATTCAACTTGCTACCAATTTAGCCATTTCCTTGAGCCTAGCTATTATGTTAAAATAAGCAGTATTCAAATTTTCGATATCAGATCTTTTGTTGCCAGATTTTTCATTCTGCTTGATTGATACCATTTCATGCAATGATGTCTTTTTAAAAATTTGTTGACGTCCTATTACTCCTGTTTGTTCAAAATCAAATGAGTGAGGCTTCCCAAGGGAGTGCCGCTCAGCAAATGCCGTATTATTATCTTCTTTATTGGTTGTTTATATTCATAGACGTATATTGGAATGATAATTATGTATTGTGTATATCGATGATATCCCCGCGTTGTTCACTGAATTTTGTTTCTGAGATATCGACCTGTCTACCCAATATAAACAATAAAATTTATATCGGCCAATTGAAATTATAGATACGAAGCAGAACGACTTTATACATCTCATGAAAAAAGATTTTCTATCCAATATATATTTCATTAAAATAACAACCACTTACATCAATTTCATAATAGTGATATTGATAAAATAAAAGCTCACTTTTCATTCTTTTGGTTCAACCCTGTATATGGCAGAAAACGAAACAACTAAGGCCTGCAACTGAACAGTTATATTACCGAGGAATCAAGCACACATTAAAAAAATTTTTAATATCGGGCAAAGGGCTTAGGAGAAAATTAACTGCCAATTCCGTTGAAATTTTGACCGTTCTCCTAATTTCGCCGGTGTGTATATTATACAGGGTGTTTCATCGGTAAACGGAAAATTTAAAACAATGAATAGAGGAAGGGCTCCATGGTGGTTCTAGATATACTCCATTTATTAGGTCTGAGTGCTTTGGTCACCAAAATACAGGGTGATTAATGAATTTTGCTAATTTCTCTCCGAGGTCATAACAAGCGAACCATCCAATATATTTTCATTATTGAATAATGAAAAACCATTTGGTTGAATTCCTGGAGAAAAATTGTGTTATTCATCCCTTCTAACATGGTTTCAGACGCTGTAAGTCAACTACAATGGCAATGATCGATGTACCCGAGAAGATTATAAGGGATATAACAGTGGTGAGGATATTGAGCCATCCTGCATCGATCTAAGTAAGGCTTTTGATTGCGTTGCACATGAGAGTATGCTGAATAATTTTCAATATCACTCAAGAGGAGAGGTCTATGAAATATTCGCAACATACTTCGATCCCATAAGTCAAGTGGCAAAATTGCTTTTCGAACACAAGGAAAGTCGAGACCAGAGTACCACAAGGTTCTATATTGGGACCTATCTTCTTCATTATTTTTACGAATGACTTATATGTGAACGTAAAAGCTGAAAAAATCTGCAGCTATGCAGACGATACAGCAGTTCTCAACATATCCGAAAACAACCTAGGAACAAGGCAGCAAAATCCCTAGAAGATGCCAAAAAAATATTTTACGCCAAATAAATACCGAAAAAACTCAGAAGCTAATTTTTATTACCAAAAAACCAATGAATGCCTCTTTAACATACTTAAGGATAACTTCTCAGCCTTACTCGTCTGAAACAAATATGTTGATGAATTATGTGGAAGGCTCTCAACAGCGATATTTATGATAAGAAGAATAAAACAGATTCCGAGTGTGGAAACTGCAAAACTAACATATTATTCGGCCTTCCACTGTCAGATGTTATATGGGGACAAAATACTTGCATTGAAAAGGATTTACTGAAAACAAAAAGGGAGGGCAATAAGAACACTCTTTGGTCTGAAACAAACTGAAAGCTGACGAAGTGTTTTCAAAAGTGAAAACATTCTCACTGCGGTATCATGTTTCATACTCACCTGCGTGAAATATGTTCATCAGAATAAAGATATATTTTTAACAAATCTCAATTCCATGAATATAACATTCGCGAGAAACATAACTTTACTCTTAAATATGTTAGACTTAAGAAAATCCAGCAAGGACCAAATTTCCCATGTATAAAATTATACAATAAATTTTCCGATGAGATCAAAAGATTGAATGAACAAAGTTGCAATGAAAGAGTGAAGGAATTATTGCTGCATAAGACAATATATAGTCTAAATGAGTTTTAAAATGTCTGTGCATGTAATTTTTTTTTTTAACTTTGACTGCATTTTTATGACAAACCGTGAAAATTATTGGAGGGGAATATTTATAGTGTACGATGTGATGTAGTACATATATAAATAAATATCATTATTATTAATCAAAGGGCGGCCAAATATTATCCCATCCATTTATCTCAGGAAACAGTGACGACGCTAGGGGGGTCAGGGGAGGCTCTCAGGCCCTCTAAAACTCTGCTGCCACCCTAAAATTAGACCTACTATGGCTAAATAAATTAGTATTAGCAGAACTATAATTTCGATTTACTTTGGCCCCAACAAAAAAAATCTGCCCCCCCCCATTGGCCACCCCTTTTTTTTTTTTAAAGTTGGCGTCGCCACTGTCAGGAAGAGTATATTTGAAAAAAAAATCAAATACATACTTACAGACTGTTCCAGCTCGAGGATGTGCTTCAAAAACAACGACAGAAGCCAGCTCTCGTTTGACTGAATTTGAAAGATGCGCTAAAGCCCTTATATGAAGTAATTCTTCATAAATGGTCTCCAAATCATCAGGTGTTCTCTCATGATTTCTGCAAAAAATAAGTGATATTCATTATTGATTACTCAATTAATTAATAATTAACTATTGATCACAGCAGCAATGGGCATCGAGTAGAACTATGTAGTTATTTCATTAACATAATTTGAAATTGCAGGTTTTATAGCCGTGGTCTATTCCATTCTTCAACTGACGTTTCGTTTTCTACTGCAATAAGCATCTTCAGAACTATCTCCGGATATCTGAAGACAGTGGCGTACCCAGACATATGCCTTGGGGGAGAGTTATAAACGAAAAAAATGGTTATTCGTTTCCGATGTCCTTTGATTTCACAGACATTTCTTGAGATTGATTTTCACCTGCTAGCAGTTGAATTCCAACGCGAAAAATAGTAGTTGTAATAAATTGAATACCATAGCTGTTATTATCTTAGTTGAAATTTTGAAACTGTACAAGTTGATTGCATTACAATATTGAGCTTGCTTTCGAAGCCAAACTGGAAAACATCGTTCTCTATTGAGTAATGAGTTCTTGTATAGAAACTTTCCTATTATGGCGGTTATTATTGTTTCGGAGGTAGAAACGTAATGAGGTAAATTGCCTTTCTTCTTCATGCTTTCAAATTGGAGTTAATAGGAGAGTTCTCCAATTTTGAAAATTTATTATTGGTGAAATATTAGAAAAAAGTAATTTCCACTAATCTCAATATTATTGGATTCAAAGACGCACCATATGTAATACTAAACTACCTTGCAAATATCTATAATACAAATAGTTTCGAAATTAAGTTTCAAGATTTCAGGGGCGTATTTTTCTGGTCAAAATAAATCTTTTTTTTCATGAAGATGTGTTCACAAACGCTTCATTACCGATCTACAGAGCGTTGAAGTTTCATATATTTTTTTAGTTTTTTCCTCATAGCTGTTTCAGCTTTAGAGATATTAAAATCGAATTTGAATGTAAAGGTTCGTTAGATTTCTCATTTTGTGGGTAATGATTTTACTTTCTTGTCGATAAAGATCGCAGATGCGTAAAAATTACCCAAAAATTAGGAAATTATGAACAAAATAAAGAATTAATTTCATATGTTAGAATCCACCAGCGTCCTACTACAAAAAGTTATTGGGAACAAAAAGGGCTTGACCCCTAAAAAAAATCTCCCTGAAGCGTGTTAATACAATCACTGGATTATTTAAAACCTAAAACGAAAACTATATTTGAAATTCAATCTTGAATCAAGAACTGAGAGCTATGAAGAAAAATCTTGAAAATTTAAAGCACTGTAGTTAGGTAACTAAGCGTTTGCTGAGACATCTTTATTTTGACCTGAAAAATACGACCCTTAAATATTGATACTGAATTCTGAAACAACCTGTATAGAAAATTTGTTTATCATTGTTCATTAAAAAAATTTCAAGCTTATCATTGTTCATTAAAAAGACTTTGAACCTCGTTATGATGTAATCATTAACATATGTGGAAATTTAGTCTAAACTGTATTTTTAAAATAATGTCAGTTTCTTCAAAGTTCTCGTAGCAAGAAGTTGTGTGTGTATAGGCATACCTTGATTAAAGTTCTATGTGGCGTTTTACTTGTTTTAGTTCGCTACCTGTCGAAACCAAGTGATAGATGAAATGAATACGCCGAAACATGTAACCAGATGATTTAATATACTAGGTTCCACCAACAGAAGTGTTTTATAGACTTTTCCTTCAACTTTAAGTAACTTATTGTATAGGTATTAATATTTACTAACTACCAAATTTATCATTATAAGAATTATTGAATTGAAGAAATTCTTGTAGGAATAAAATTAATATTCTTTTTCTCAAGATTGATCGACTGTCCATAAGAAGGAGAACTCATGTCACCACCTTAGTGCCTGTACAAGAAAAATATGTCCATATAATTATTACATTATTTTCTTTAAGACTTTACTTTGTTGAAAACATACCAGGTGAATGATTGTTTCACATTCTTCAGTTTAGTAGAATGAATAAGAGTTATGGGAGTTATTGAAAAGAGTCGAACTTATCTTTAGTACCTCGAAATCAGAGTTCTTGTTCTATAAAAAATCTTATTTCATCAAGTGGATATGAAAATTTTGTAATATTCCGCTTTCAAAATATATAAATCATATAAAATTTGCGCCATTCAAAAAAGAACCTAATATTCACTAGATATTTTTCGCTCTTTTCAAATTTCTATATGAAATTTTTTTATCTCATACACCGAGTGATATTTTTTACCTGACACGTATATTGAAATTTTTCGATACGGAGCAGTAATTTTAATTTTTTGTTAAGCTGATGGAGAATGCGTCTAGTAAAAATCCTATACAATATCAGCGAAAAATTTGGCATTTCAACGAAGATATGGGAGTTCATGGTTTCACCTTTTTTTAATGAATCTCCCTATATCTTTGAAATCAATATCTTTATGGGATATTTCAACCCCAAATCCTCATTCAGTTTGAGGTCCTCTATCTCCACTGAGCCGTTATCGCTTACGTCATCAATCACCCAACCATACTTTATTCACACCTGAGAAAGAGTCACGTAGTGCCGGGACGCGTATGGGCATTGTTTACTATGCTGCAACGCATACATGGTGTTGCAACGCGGTAAAGACTCAACCAACGCTCTCTCTACCCAGACATATCTTACCACGACTCAGCACAGGAAGGTGTTCAGACAAAGTAACTGTTTCGTCTCCAAAGAACACCTACCCAGTGAACAAAGACGTCTAATATGGAGAATGGTAAACAAATATGATTCCAAAGGAGGCTTCAAATAACTATTGTCTCGTAAAATATATTCATAAAAACTGACAACATCAAAAAAATTATGTTTCTTAGATATCTTAGATACAGAGTTTCTCCAACATACTCCCACCTTGAGTTACAAAACATCAGAGGAGTAACTCAATTCCAAATCACCCTGTATACTTCGATGGGGGTTTGACAATTCTCCCGTATCTTGTGACCACAGGTTTTTTCTCATGTGCGGGTTTGTCATCTTTTTCATTTTTCTGTTCTTCTGGTTCTCTGTCCCTTTTCGTTCCTTTCTCTTCTTTCATTTTTTCTTGTCCTATTTTGTTTAGAGCATGGAAATCTATTTCGTTATCCCGACTATTGATTTCTAGGGGATAAATTCTTTGCACTGGTCTCAATAATGACCCCGTAGCTGTTTTCAAGCGAAATACTCGAATTTTACCATCTCGCCCTGGAATCATTTCTTCTATTCGAGCCAGTGGCCAATCCAATCGTTTTATGTTGTCCAATCCAACTAAAACTATATTTCCCAATCTGATATCTTTGACATTGTTACCCTTCGAAAATAATTTCAATTCTCCTAGATATTCTGTTCGAAATCTTCTTCGCAAATCTTCTTTCAGTTTGAGTCTATACCTCAAATGTTTCCTGAGATCAGTGCCTTCAGTTGCATACACATCTGGTACACAGACTTCTTGAATTTCACGTAAGAACATAGCAGGTGTCAACGGAACCAAATCTCTACTATCTTCATGGAAATAAGTCAATGGTCGGGAATTAACCACTGATTCGGTGTCACAAACAATTGTATAAAGCTCTTCGTATGTCAGAGATGACGTACCTAGGACTTTACGTAAAAGATCTTTGATGATTCTTATTAATCTCTCCCACCATCTCGACTCAACTAATTGCTTCGGAGAGCATCCATCATTGTTCAATTTTTTCATCAAATTTTCGAGTCGTCTCTGTGCTATTGAAAAATTGTTGGGTAATGGAGGATGGCCTTCAATCCACGGCATGTGCACCTCATATCTTCCATCTTCCTTTCTCAGAACAGTTTCCAAGAAATGTTCCATTACAGCTTTCTCTTTTTTTGATTTCTGTTGTAATGGATCGGTGATTCCAAGGAAATCAAGTCTGCATAAGTCGGTAGGGCCCAAGTCTCTATTCAACATAGAAGTAACAACCAGCATTGAGGAATTTATAGATTGCTTATTCGAAGTAACTTTGCCCATGATTGTCCATCCCAATAGCGTATGCAATGCCACAAGTCCACATTTAAGTTCATGACGTTTTCCAGTGAGTAACTTTCCAGCAATATCAGCTCCAATTAAAATATCAACGGGACCATCTTTTTTATCTGAAATTTCTATTCCCAATGAACTTAGTTCATCCATCCAAGGTCCTTGCCTTACAGAAGTAACATTATTACAGATGACTGTTTGGTCTAGAGCTTCGAAGTTACACGCATAGTCGTCGTGGATACTACTCAATCGTATTCGATAACAATGATGGTTGCAAACGTCAGTATTCGTGCCACCAAAGAGGGCATGCACCATTTCTTCTCGTCGAATAGATTCATATAACATCTCAGAAGCAACGGATTGTTTTATGTATGATCTTTGAGAACCGGTGTCAATGATTACTCGTGCCATTCGTGATTTATTCAATCCATTAAGCCTCACTCTCAGAGTTTGTAGAAACACCTCTGCATATGTATTATTCGAAAGGGAATTCTCTACATTTGACTGTTTTGGAGCAGGTACAAATTTCGTAGTTGTTTCATCAGTCTTTGTACACATGATATCAACATGTCTTCCATTACAGATTGAACACACCGAATTTACTCTGCATTTTCTTGCAATGTGACCATATTTAAGACATAGATAGCAGCACCCCCGTTCAATCAATTTCTTCTTACGATCAGCTAGTGTCCAATTTCTGGCATCTGAACAATCTCCACTGCAATGACTTCCGTTGCAAAAGTGGCATTTCTTCTGGAATTTATTATTCATCAGTCCAGATGCTGTTGGAAGAGCATTTTTCACCGGAGGACAATCCACAATCTTTTTTGTTTTAGTTTGCATGTCGAAACCAGCAACCGCCAAAGTAATGCGTTCTTCATTTTCAACTTCCTTTCTAAGAAAGATCATCAGGTTATCCAAACGTATTTTCAAAGTGGATTCAACATCATAATGACTACTCCTTTGCCATACCCTAATCAAATCTTCGGGGAGGCAAGATTCCACCAGTGGGTACAACATTGCTGCGCATGTATCTGATGTCACATCTAGAGTTTCCAATGATCGCAACTGGGATTCTAGCTTATCATAGAGAAAACTAAGCTTATTTCTATTCCCAATACTAGTCAGGACCAATTTCAACAGCTCTCGAACATAAACTTCAACAAGAAGATCTTTTCGGCCAAATCGACTCTCAAGGCTTTCAATAACTTTGGGATAATTGTCTCCGCTAGGTGGATAACTCTCAACCAATTGACGAGCACGAGATCTCGGAACCATAGCTTGTAAAAGATATTGAAACTTGTCTTCAACGGGAAGATCTTCATCATCGTGAATTCGCTTAAACTGACTCCAGAATGGAAGCCAGTCTCTGATATCACCTCCAAATTTCTTGAATTCTATAGTAGGTAGCTTCAGTTTACGCTTCGTGTGGGTGGAACATACGTTACTTGTTTCATCGGAATGATTCGGTGAATGACTCTCAACAATCAACTTGAGTTCATGATATTTTTTCAAAAAATTATCTGCTGATTCAATTTCGGAAAGCAAAGTACTCTCTTCGCAGCTTTCTGACTCTAATATATGATCTAGCAATTGTCTGCCCAAATCAGCAATCAACTCAATTTTCTGGTCCAATATTCGAACATTTCCTCGAATTTCAATTAAATTAACATTCTTCTCACCAAGCAATGTGATCACCGCATCATAAATTCGAGTAAATGATACTCTCTGAGCCTCAAGCATCCTCTTCACCTTCTCCATAATCTGAAAGTGTCCTGTCACGGTCGCCAAATTGTTTCGTCTCCAAAGAACACCTACCCGGTGAACAAAGACGTCTAATATGGAGAATGGTAAATGAATATGATTCCAAAGGAGGCTTCAAATGACTATTGTCTCGTAAAATATATTCATAAAAACTGACAACATCAAAAAAATTATGTTTCTTAGATATCTTAGATACAGAGTTTCTCCAACAGTAACTACTAACTATTGTATTATGGATACGCGCCCATTCTCGAGGCATTGTTCACCGCGCTGCAGTCCCAACCACGTTCAAATTTACTGCCTTTCGCAATTTTGCAATCGGCGTTCATACAAATTACTATAACATACTATCGTCAAAAACCGTTTATTAAACTACACTTAAATGAAAAAGAATAATACATAGTAAATAATTATAATACACAAAAAAATAACAATAGTATAAATACAGTGAGTATCACTGAAAAGAGTTTATAAATCCACAGTAATAAAAAAACTACATTAAATGCAAACTACACTATGGTATAATCCTAGTGTGCCTTCCATGTGATTTTGCATTTGGGCTATTAAGATCAATATATTTTTCTTTAAAGATCGTTGCCTTTTACGATTGTTTGGATGGCCTACCAGCTTGAATACGTTTTGCGCCGCATGATAAACCAAGTCTAATTTTTGTTCGGCTCACTGATGTTGGCTGAACAGAAATGTTCTTTTTTAGTGAGATATTTTTTGATACGTGAATAAAATTAAATAAGTCAGAGGGTGTTATAATTTGGTTTCATTAAATTTATTCATAGCATTAACCATATCGCCCGTTTTATTATTGTATGCTATTTTACTAATGCGTTCAAAATTTTCTGATAGTTCTGTTACAGCTGCGGAATGCTCTTCACCTAAATTTGTTTCATTAGCATTCTCGACAGTGTTTATTGTTCCTATAGAAAAATTGGCCTGTTGGTTAAAAACATTGCTTTGTTGCTCTGTACTAGTTGGCAAGTCATTTTCTATACCCACATTGAATGACATGTCGTCATAAAATTCTGAGGGTGTGTTTTCTCCTAGAGCCAATTTTTCTAATGCTTTTCTGTCATCAGTGTTTATTTGCATACAGGTCCTAAAAGTGATTCCAAACTTATTTTGTATGGCACAAAGGTGCTTGCAATACCTTCCACCTTGTCCGAAAACACAGTCGCAAAATGCAATATCTACATATGCAGTATAAAACATATGATCATCGGTCTCCGAAGAAACTAAAAAAGTATTTTCGTCGATTCTTTGAACAGAGACATTAGCAGAAAGGCACGGTGGCTGGTACAAGTTGGTGCGACCGTGTAAGCAGAGAGTGTTGAGTTGGAACGCGGTAAAGAATGCCCCGACAATGGGCGCGTATCCATAATACAATAGTTACTACGTCTGAACACCTTCCTGTGCTGAGTCGTGGTAAGATATGTCTGGGTAGAGAGAGCATTGGTTGAGCCATTCTTTACCGCGTTGCAACACCATGTATGCGTTGCAGCATAGTAAACAATGCCAATACGCTGCCGGGACACCTTGTGTATACTAACGGTCATATATCATATGTTAGTGGCTAATAGAAGGATTTTTTCTCTAATTCTGTGTTTATCCCGTTCATTCTTCCACATCTTGTAGAACAAAATCGTGCGAGAATATATCAGAAACGCACAGTTTTCATGGTTATATTTTATTATTCTATGTTGGTACTCCGAACTTTCCTCCACGGCTTTATCTGTCATTTCATCAATTTGCCTCAAAGAAATCAGTTCTGCCAACCAACATTTTTCAATGCAAAAATCACTAAAATATATTTATGGAAATATTTCATTAATTTCAATGAAAATGCAATGAATTATAGAAAATAATGTATAATACTCGTACAGAAGGCTCATTCTACCACTCGTTCATTCCAAAACTCGCCACTTCGTGGCTCGTTTTTGAATTTTGAACTCGTGGAAGAATATCAATGCCTTCTGCACTTGTATTATAAATAACTATTCTTAATCTTCTATTATAGAATTTTATTCCTAGAAGTAAATCTAATGAACGATTGATTTATGAACTTGTCTTGAGTGTGAATTTATTTTTTAAATATGTTCAAAAACTCACGGTTTTCTTAGGATCATTCTCAGAACGGCATCTGGTCCTCTACTCATAAGAACAACCAATGATTCTTGAAGCTGATCTTCCGCAGTAGCAATATCTTCTAAGGGAGGAAGTGCTGTGGCTCCTTCTTCGTCCTGCCAGAATCGATAGAGGAAGCATTTATCTTTGAAAGGTTGCTCTTTATTGACTGAAAAAAGGTAATAAATTATAAACGTATAGTTATGTTCGAAAATGTCAAAAATGCTGTATTATCATTCTGTCATGTCCCAGCTTAGATATGAAAATACCAGGATTTTTGCATTTGTGCATGCGTCCCCTATATCTGGAAAGTTTGTATGGGACCATCTAGGATCCAATCTTAATGCATATACCAAATTTAAGAGGATGAATGTAAAATCTACCAAAATCTGAAAGCCTGGACATCTTCGAACCAAGTGGCGTATTCGAGAAATAGGAGAATCTTCTAGTTGAAGTCTGAAATACTACATTTAAGACCAAACATATAGTTAACAATTTAAGATAGAATAAGCAATATTTATTGCTAACGAGCGTTCATTTGAATTCGTGGTCAAGAGTGCTGTGGAGAAACTGCAGTGATTTCTGTTATTACAAAAATAATCACTAACATTCGCTTAAATTCTTCGAATCTGGGAACTCTATTGTACAAGCTAAGCGCTATTTGTAATTACAGAAAATCAACTCTTATTTCTCCACACCACTCTTGACCACGAACTTAAATGAACGCATGTTATATAGTAATTACAACCCCCAATGATCAATGATTTCCGTACAAACAGCTTTCCATGCTTCCAGCGTCTCAAATTTATCTTTATACTTTTCACTTGTTTTGTCCCACAGCACAACACGTTGAAGTGTAGTGAAGTGAATCAGACATTGCCAAATGTAAATTACAAAATTTAAAATGAGATAATGAAAATAAATAATATTTTCCCTTGCCGAAAACATGACCGAACCGAAACTAAACCGTATGTGTGTAAACGAACAATTGCTTTTGTGATCGCTGGACCCGAATGGAAACCGAACGAAACCGATTCGTGTCGAGGGGGCTTTCGGTTCTATCAGTTATTTATTAGGTACACCACGTATCACCGTTTCACACTTTTCCGGCGGCTACCGAAAACGAATCGAATACGCAACGAACAGAATCGAACCGTATAAGTGTGAAACGAGTCCCGTTGTTTTCGGTTTTTTGCATATTCTCGTCACAAAATTTCAATATTTAGATTGAAGAACTGAACTAAGTAATTCACAAGGAAAAATTGTCTGGAATGTGTTCTACAATTTATTGTGTTTCATTCAAATTGCAATTTATTTGTGAAGTTTTGAATTGAATATACAGGGTGTTCCTGAATTGGAAGTACAAAAGAAAATGACAGATTTCTCGGATCATTGCAAGAAAAAAGTCCTATAACATGGATCCACTATGTTTTTGAGATACAGGTGTTAAAGTTCAAGTTTTCCTCTAAAAGGACCTTCCCTTCACAAGATATTCAACTTGAATTGGCATAGATATTCCAATTTGATGTCTTCATCATGTGATATCCTAATTTTAAATGGAAATCTAGAGGATGAGTTTTTTCTGGAAGGGTGGCGCTTCTCTCCTTCAGTATTTTTTTTTTTGAGAACCGCTGGTAGTTTAGAAAAATTTAAAAAGAAACTCTGGTTGAGTACTATACTTTTTGATTTGTTGTAGTTTTGTCGTATCTGCAATCGATTCCGAGAAAAAATTTCAAACAGCACTCTATTCTCAGGAAAATCCAAATTATTTTAGAGATCTAGTTAGGAAGCTGTGATAAATAAATTTATTATAAGTTTTGGTACTTATTTACAAACTCTGTAGCGAAGATTAATAAAGATTAGATAAACTGGTTAAGCATCACAAAAAAGTAGGACTACAAAAAACAGCCTGTATCTCGAAAATAAAGCATTTGCGAGCTCATGCTATCTATCTACTCTCTTGTATATTTCCACTTATCCCGTTAATATATTTGTTGGTTCATTCTCCCATTCAAACAATTTGTGTGACCTTTTGGCTCTTTTTTATGTACCTCTTTCACGGTTTCTGCCGTTTGCTATTTGTGTATAAATATTTCTTGCATAGGAGCGTTTTTTTTTTTTAACAGACTGCTTATTGCCGAGTTCATTCTATTCACTACGTATTTATATGGTGTTTCCTTCTATTTGTTCATCATCTACTGTTGCACTACTAGATATTCGACTTGAATTTCTCATTTTATTTTTTCTTCATATATCCTCAGATTTGATTTTATCTCTAATCTCATTTTAGCAGGAAAATAGCCTTTGTTTTTTCGTTTATTTTCGTCATTCAGCCAATAACTGACATATGAATTAGAAAATTTTCTCGTGTTTAGTTTACTTGAGTTCAGCTTTGAAGAAAGAAATTTTATATTGAGCTGTTTTTAAACGACTTTGTTCTCGCTTATGTATGAATAAAATAAATTCCAGTAACTGTTTCGCTGCCTTTTACGCAACCAGTCTTTCCCAAGTTTCAATTTTTGTTTTCAAGAATAATTTAGAATATTTCACTTGGAGTTTCAATGGAAGAGAAAAACTTTTTTGGCATCCCGATGAAGAAGCCAAAGTAGTTCCGAAATATAGATGTACAATACCAATGGTTCTTCGAATTGAATGGCTTACCTTGCCAAGTAGCTGATAAGAGCTTGTCAGTTTAAAATTTTCGGCAATACTCCTTGCAGCGATTATTTGGTATGTCATATGTATAGATGTTGTAGAGTAGAGGGCCCTGGACTGAGTCTTGACCCCCACCTCTCTTGCTTCTATTTGTCTATTGGTAGATCCTGCGTGATATATTTCGACGTAGATCTCCTGTCTCCCAGGTTACGGTTTCGAGGAATTCCACAGAAGACAACATTGTTTGGCGGATGGCCAAAGCACTGCATTCAGATAGGAAACCAACCCCACCGATTCACGGTTTGTAAGGAATGGTATATAGTCCTGAAGGAAAGGCTGAAGCTTTCTTAGATAACCTCGAAAGCCAATGCAGCTGTAGTTCCAACTATGCGGATTCAGACCACATTGAGAACGTCAACCGCAAATTGTGAAGAGACTTGAAAAATGAATCAACGGAAGCTAAATGTTTCGCAACCGTTCAGGAAATCCAGAATACTATTATGTCGAGTAAAGTGAAATCGGCACCAGGACCGGACGGCATCACTAACTTGATGTTGCGAAACCTCCCTCGGAAAGCCTTAGTAGCACTGACGGATATAGTCAATGCTACGCTACGACTAAGGTACTTTCTAAATATGATAAATTTCCGCAGAACTACCGTCCGATTAGTTTTATCTCGTGCATAGGGAAGACTACGGAAGTGGTCATTCTGAAAAGATTGAAGACAATAACGGAAGAAAAAAGATAATACAGTTGGAACAGTTCGGTTTTCAAAGCTAACAATCCACTGTGCAACAATTGCTATGAGTAGTGGAACAAATCACGGATGGATAAAAACGCAAACAAGTCACAGGGGCTGTGTTCTTGGATGTAGCCAAAGCGTTTGATAAAGTATGGCAAAAAGGACTGATTGCGGCAGGTTTCCCACTCTTCATGGTCCAAGGCTTGCGACTACGATGAAAAAGCTCCTAGAAAACACAAAAGACCGAAAATGGCACTTCCCTAGGAAATGTGTTTTAAAGCCAAACCCTTATTGACACAGATATTGTGTAATTACTACTCAAACCTTCTGAGTGGCAAATTTCCACCTGCTAGAGCAGATCAAAATAGCTCACCAGAGATGAATTATTTTGAGATGAAGCAGTAAAAATCTTATAGCCTGACTGCAGAAGAGAAAGAAGTTCTACGGTTATACGGTTCTATCTCTCAGGTTGTTTCTTATGATTTTTCAAGTTTTGGTGGAAGAGTCTGCCATCCCCATCTTGTAGTTATGACCAAATATAAGGGTAGTAGCTTCTGTGTTCAATCTGGGGTCTTGTGAAATTTCTGGGGAGGTCTTATGCTCTAATGCAGAAAAGATTGTCAGAAGTCAATAAACTTTGTTATTTCAAAACATACATGTGGAACTAATATGTTGTTCTCTTGAGAGGAAATTGTTTCGCTCTATACACCTTTTCCAGTCCCAGAGAGAGACTTTTGCCTATCGCTATCACAACCACTGTCGCATATTTTTGCCACTTGCACACTTCATTCTAATATCTCCACGTTCCAAAAGAATTAATTCAAATTATGAAGTACTTTTAGAATGCCGATGACCCTCAAATGGTTCAATGGATCTGCTTTTTTCTTAATAATTATAAAATATGAGAATTCTCAAGAAGTGTTCGAATAAAGTGATAAATGAATGGAAAGTTCGTCATGAATATATAATTTTCTATTCCAAATAATTTCGGAGTTTTGCGACTTCCAACGATATTTTCATAGTTTTCACGATAGAGATGAAAACACTCTGGGATTACCATTCAGAATGAAATGGAAAAGCAAATGAATGGCAATGGAAATGGATCAGTCGAATGCTCGATTTGTTATTGATGTAATAAAAATACGGAAGAATATTTATGATGCGAATTCAGGCTACTTCTGATTGGAAGAAATTCGATCAATTTTTGATCCCATCAAATCCAAACCATCTAGTGGCGGATTACATTTCCCCGCCAGTGATATTCCGGAGTTTGCACCATATACCAACTCAGATATATAACTTGATTAATTTCCGGTTATAGAGTGGAGTATATTCTAGCTCCCCCAAAGAATTAATTATTAATCCTATTTGTGAGAGGGAACACCCTACTTTATTGGATACCATTAGTCTGTTGCCAGTTTTGTTGGCAATTCCAGTGGTTTCCATATCCATATCATGATATCTCACCAATAACGCAGTTGATTATTTTGACATTTTCCAGAGAGAGTGGAAATACCGTACCTTATTGGTTACCTATAGTTTGTTGACGGTTTGATTTATAATTCTAGTTGTTTTCATTTCAATATCACGATGATTATTCAGAAAATTATCAATTCAAAATGAGAAAACCTAAGCTATCAATTAGAAAAAGGGGTTTTATTAAGAGTAATGCAACTATTTCCACAAATTTTCATATACATGGAAATGTTGAGCTCAATGAGTTAGATCCCTAAAAACTGAATGACCGAACCGATGTTAAAATATTTCTTAGAATTCTCACAAAAAAGGGTCTAATTTGTCGATATTTTAGAATCCAAACTAAACTTTTCTATCAATTAGTCATAATTGAAAAAAAGGATACAACCAAAGTATTATACCATTAGAAAAAATTAAGGAATGTTTTCCTTATTTTATATGATCAATAGGTAAAACCAAAATGGATCGCCTTACCCTACGCTCACACCAAATCCGTCATCGGCTGAAATTTGCCCGGACGATGACGGCCGAACTCGGACGACCGAATCAAAAACATGTACGCCGGTTGAAGTTTGCTCGGCCGTCATCGTCCGCGCAAACCGCCGATGATTTGGTATGAGGGTAGGTTTAAAGGGTCAGTACACTCCAATTCTATAACAAATCCATTATTTGTAAGAAATAAACACTGCAACACGACCATAACAGCTCACTTTCACTATTTCTGAGTTATCGACTGATGCAGATAATCTTACCCTTATCAAATCATTCCACAACATTTATTTTGTTTGCGCAATATATTGTACAAAATCAAAATAGATATTTACTGTGCAATGTGGACAAATATTGCATCGTCTATGAATGATATTGTACAATGTCATGATGATTTTTGGTGAATAAAGTTTTGGTTTGTTTGAAAATGTTTACTCACTTCGATCAAAATATCACAATACAGTTCGGTCTCACTCAACATGTTCCAAAAGAATTCACAAACAGAAGGACAAAATATTGAACGTCTGCACAATATTTTGCACAACCTTCAATATCATCCACACACGTTCAATATTATTATACAAGTCCCAATATTGTACAATATTATTTTACGTCAATGGGACACCTCAATATTTTTGGGCAATACATGTGCGCAACATTATTGTGCCGCATTAGTTTGTCCATTGCTTGCGTCTTCTTGTTAAACCTGTTTGTGCGAGTACTGATTGGGGATCCTTCGCATCATATTCAGCAGTTCGAGTCTTATGTCTTTAGTCGGAGTTATTATTGATATTATTTTTATTGAAACACCCATCATCTGTTATTCTTATCGAAAACAGCCGTCGTAGAATGACTAAAAGCATTTTAAGTATAATTCGTGACAATTCGTTAGATATAGAATTTTTTCATTGATATGTATTTCATTCCATGTTTAGCATATTTTGATTTTATCGAGTATTCCAAGAATTTTATTGTCATAATATACTCGATCCAAATATGCAACTGATCTCCACATCCAAGCTATGACACAACAAACGTTGGACTCGAAGACTCTCTCATGATACTCACCATGTGAAATAACTCCTTCTTCCAGAAGACACTGCCACATACCTGCTGCTTGTGCTCTCGTATGTATTCCAGAAGACAAACTTAACAACCAATCAACCAATTCAGTCCCGGGCGCGCATCTTCGTATTAGTCTACCTGATACTTTCCGATCCTTCAGACAAGTATTTCGAGCTGGAATTGAAAAATGGATTAGATACCTTCCAAGAATGCGTGGCACGGTGTCACTGAATTAATAATAATCATTTGAACAGATCAAAAAGGATGAACTCCCAATTTTGAAAGGTGGGTATAACAAAACGTTATTATTTGTCTTACACCGAGCTAAATATCATAAAATTGACAACATAAGGTCCATTCCCTTCATAATAATAAATCTTTTTGATATATTTGGTGTATTTTTGTCTCACATCAAGCTATTTCCTGGGGTAGGGTGAATTTTTTTATGAAAAATTTGGAAAATATGACTTCAAATAAATCAGAACTTGGCAGAGATATATATTGTTGAGATAATTATAAACTTTTGAAGTTTTTTGACGTATTAGTAACGAAATTAGGGGATTAGGAATTAGAGATTCTGGTCCTTCCTGACCAAATACAAACAATCAGCCAAACTTCGCAGTGACTAGATGTTGAAGAACTAGAATTGAGAAAACCTTCACTGCAAGAGTGAGTACAAAAGAATATTTGGAAAGGGATTCCACAATCTCTTAAAGCTAAAACCATGACGAGAACTGTCGCTGGAGTATTCGTGACTGGTATCAGATGCTCTAAGTGCCCTTGAGACAGATATATTTGAAATATAAAAATATGTGGAAATTAAACTAATAAGAAACTATCAGAAATTTGATATAGCGAAATATTCTGAAAGTCAATCTGCAATCAAAGCATTGAGCTCACATATTATCGACTTTGAGATGGTATTGAAATGTCGAAGAAAACTCAAAAAAATAGGCAAGAATAACAATGCCTTTTTAGCCTGTATTGAAGTAAAAGAGGTCAATATACTTGTCAGAAAAGGAGCACAAACTTCTTTCATTGACCCGGAACCTTTCTATGGTATAGTGAATGTACTCACAAGAAAAAGTTTCAGGCGAAGGAAAAAACCGAAAGAGAAACACTCTGGCGAAATTGTCCAATCTTCCAGGTTTAAATCACCCCAAAAAGTTTTTTCGATACTTTGACGACTTTGCGGGATCTGAAAAGAGTTTGGATCTTAGTAAGAATATGCTGGATTCCTTACAGGGCATTCTCGCCACAGGAAGGAAGAATGAGTCTAACAGAAAACGACGGTTTTAGATTCTGTGAGAAGGAGGAAGAAACTCCGGATCACCTGGTGACAAAATACTTCGTCATCACTTGCCAATGCAAAATATGCATCGAACAAAAAACTTTTAGAATGATGAAGTAGCCCTTTCAAAGCTATCCCAGATACTGGAATCCATTAGAACTCTGGGCCTGAAAGGCGAGCTGTAGATCACATAATGCCGAGAATAGGTCTGATGGGGGCATAATAGACCATTAGGTCTCAGTGCAATGAAATCTCTGTAAATCTAATATAGTAACGAAAAATAGACATATAGCTATACAGGGATTTTAATCACTCTAAAACAAAACGAAGAGTAATTAAGAAACACTGGTAGAGAGGGCCGAATGTTTATGTGAGTGAGACAAATTCCTCAAGGAGGAATTGAATCACTGTAGCCTTCATGTCCAATAGGTTCAGTTATCGTTGCTTCAGAGCAAAATCTCCACAAGACTCTCTGTGTCTAAATATCTTGAGGCCGGAGGAAATAGGCTCTGCTTCATTCAGCATACACAGCTAACATCCCCAAGTCTGAGCTAACTTTTATATCCATATACGCAAATGATAATGCTATCATGGCCAGGTTCAAAAATTCCGTTATTGACGAGACTATATTAAAGACGACTCGAGCCGTCTGGGAGAATGATCGTGAACTGCTTGGAAGTCTTTTTGGATAGAAAACTAACATTCAACAAGCTCTTGAACTATGCCGTCCGGAAGAGTAAACAATAATTCACGTACTGGACTTGCGCGTCTTCCGAAACGAAGTTCAACAAGTTACAAATAATGATTTGTAACTTGTTGAACTCCGTTGCAGTGGTAGGTTCGCCTCGCGATGGTGAAGGCGGTCCTGAGAAAATTATTTTTAATGCATTTTGTCAGAATGACTGCAATATTCAAATTTTGAACTGGAAGTGGTCTTCAACGATAAGGTTCGACTAAATGACGGATCCGTGCTCAAATTCGATGCTGTCCATCATTATACACGATAACTCTTGCACGGACACTTGAACCTTAAAAACTTGAAATTCACATGGTAGGTTTTTGATCTCGAATGCCATAGATAAGTTCGGTAATCGACTATTCATACTAGGGGCTCTGTAAATATGGTCGTTTGAAATCATCTTCTCCTGTTAGATCATAACAAATTCAAACTCAGTACAAAACCTCGTGTTTATAGCGTAGAATATTCATAGAAAGATCAAGCAGAATATCGAAAAACTCCCGACTTCATGTTAATTCTTCCTTTTTTTTTTCTGATGTTCATATTCCAATTCTGAGTTCATATAATTATTTTCTTTTTGTTATTTTTTTGTTGCCTTTTTTTTGTTCGCGTTATTTTGTTGTCTAAGATATGAATATTCATATGACTTTTTTATAGACAAAAAGCAATATAACCGGTTTGTAATTAATATTAACATAGATTATCATAGTAGGTGCATTATTACACCTATAGCGTAACCTATCTTTTTTCGATGCAACAAATTTTCTTATACAATTTGAATCATATCCTAAAAAGACCTGCAATAATTTCCAATGTGTTGATAAAAAAATAAATACGTAAATCTACGTACTCAAGAGTAATATTCTTAGAGCCCACCCAATTCTTCCGATGGTCATGGTTGGAGATTCTGTAATGGGTTCGGCAGGATTGGGTTGATCAGGAGACACCGAGCCTCTGGTTGGTGATGAACTGGTTTGCATTGTCCCTCTGCTAATACTCATATTGGTGCCAAAGCCTGAAACACATCAGATATCATTATGAGAAACTTTCAATGTTCATATAATTTTCATTCGGAAGAATGAAATTATTGAAATGAATATAAAAATTTATATCCCTCTAATGGGGAATATCCAAGGGGAAATCTTATCATTCCAATCCTTGTAAGATGTTAAATATTAATCAAAATTCGAATTATATCTACTAGTAACATTTCATCTGGTTTTTTATGGTTTTGAAATTATATAGAACTGAATTTTAGTATCTGATCATTTGAATATTTTACTGATCTGTCCTTTTCTAAAAGACTAACTCTAACTCACAGCTCATCAGAGAAATATTACCTAATAAAAATTTTTTTTGTCTTGAAAAATAGTATATTGTTATTTCATATAAAGAAGGAGTGTAACTTTTCATAACATTATATTCCTGCAGATTTCATCTGGAATTGAGATTTGATTCTTATGACAATGTCAAGCCTCCTACAAATGTTGATGAAATAAAAATTCAAAAAGGAGATTGTATTCAATATGAACCCCTAAAACATATAATTAAAAGTGTAAGCAACATTGGATCTAAAGCTGTCATACACTCCTGTGAGTGTATGTGACTGCCCTGTGGCAGTCGACTATTTACCATTCATTTCATAGTTATATTCTGCTTTGTTCAGAACATGTGCTGATCAATATGATTGTGAAATTTTAAATAATACTTAATGGTAACTTGTGATGGGTATATTCCCCAAGATGTAAGCTTACTATGCTTGCGGTATGTATTGAAATATGTCGTAATCAGATCAATGATTATTGTATTCATTCTGCTTATTTGATCTGATTTAATTTGAATTCAATTTTTATACTTCATTTATGTTAATTTGAAATTATTTGAATATAATTTCTTTCCAATTCAAATCAAGTCTGATTTTGATTTAATTTCAATTCAATTTCATTTTCATACTATTTCAAACAAATTTAAAGCGAAATTCAAAAATCACAACTGATTTCAATTCGATTTCATTTCAATTATAATTCACTATTGATTCAATCTTGATATAATTCCGATTAAATTCCAATTGAGTTTCAATCTAATTTTAATTTAATTTTGATTTAATTTTAGTCTGATTTGCCCTCAATTTTAATTCATTTTCAAATCAATTCCAATTCATTTCAATTCAATTAAAATTCAATTTCTGCTCAATTTCAATTAAATTCCTCTTTCATTTCAATTTGATTTCGAATAAATTTCAATTAATTTGGAATTAATTGAACTTCAATTCAAATTAAATAATATTTCAATTCAATTTAATTGATTGTTATTTTTTATTTCAACCCAATTTGAAAAAAAGCATTTTGATTGCACGATATGTTGGTAATATGAGCTTTCAGAGGGTCCAAATTTGGACGAGGATATTCGTACCGAGCCTTGAAATGAGTTCTGAAGGATATGAATTGAAATGAAAATTGAATTGAATTTTTCAGATTCATAATCTTTGTAGCCAGCTCCAATATTCACTTAAGAATTTGAGAAGAAAAGGAAATTCATAGATATACTAAAGGCAAACAGAATGCGTGAGTAATCAACAAATGGATTTAAAGAACAGAAGAAGTGCTACAGACTCAATTCGCGCGTAAAAAGTCAAGACATAGAAGAAGAAAGGTTCAATTAGATTTAGCTATGGAAGTCACTATGAACAAATCAGAAAAAGCATCAGAAGAACACCCTTTGCTTTATCAGTGAAAAATAGAAGAAAAATTCTACATTGATATTGGGGTCCATAGCTGGCTCGATGCATTTTGTGACGTCATAAATGTTTATTGCCTATTCGAAGACCAATAGGAACCTCACCCATGAGATGATTAGGTTTCAACCAATGAAACGTAGAGAAGTTTTTTAACAGCTTAAAGAATGTATACACAAAACAACCTACTACTGCAAAATGTATTCAAAGTAGATGAGACAGGTTTGTCAGTTGTGCAAAGTGAGTAGGAGCAAGTAATTGGAAAGAAAGGAAAGAGGAAAATAGCAACTGTTACACCAACCGAGCGTGATTCGCTTGTTACGTTCATCGCGGCGCTGACCGTTGGCGTTTGCTAGGAAGGATAGAAACAGCCAATTAATGGTACTACTCTAGGATCCATTTATGCCCTAGTGGGTGGGTGTAATGATATATTTTTATAGACTGGATGAGACAAGTTACAGATTTCATGAAACCTACGAAGAAGTCACAAGTTCTGAAAATTTGAAATGAGCATAAAAATAATGCACAATATTGGGATATTATTATTATTATTATATTTATTTGTGATAAGAGTCAAGAATTATCTATCGGCGGCAAACGCATTTCTTGTGACCTGCCTCTGGACATTCTCCAAAGCAGTTTCTTCACCCACCATTCTCGCATCCCAGACAGGTCCAGCATATTCCAATATAGGATGAACATATGTCGTGTACAGGAAGCGACATGTACCGATTGAACATCTTCCAAACATTCCCTCCAGCATGTAACAAATTCTATTATCATTCAATAAGCTAGGGATCATCACATTCCCTTAACACTACATGCCATATACAAAATCCAGCCTTTGAACAAGACATTTACGAGTGTCTTCAAGGCGTACTATCAGGTTTTGGCTTCGCACTAATGAACAAGCCATTATGCAATTTGATCTGGTTGCATTTCTAGAAAATGTATATTCAAAATAGTCCGGGAGCCAGTAACAGATATACATGACCAAGTTCCTCTCAAATGGTAATTAGTAGAATGCATCAGGTAATAGTAATAAAAAGCCTCGTGAACGTCAAGTTTGTGGCACGAGCCTGAAAGGCGAGTGCCGCAAACACACGAGCGAGAAAAGGACTTTCTCCACATGTTGCACACTATACTTTTCCTATAACTGTACAAATTTCAGTAATTCAAGTAATGGACTTGATTAAAATCAAAATGGCCTTCGTTGACAGTATGTGCTAATTCATTGCGTTTCCATAGAAACGACTCAAAAGCCCAATTTCATTGGTCTAAAAAGCGAGGTGTGGGCAAAGTACCGTGGGGAATAATATTTACCACAGTATGAGCAATACATAGTTTTGCAATTGAGTAAGCTATGCAGAATACGGTACCTTTCATAGCAGTTGTAGTTTAGCGAGTCTTTCTCGAGCTAATATTTAGTTGCGCCCTCTCCCGGGGGTATTGTGTTTCGTCCCGAGATCGCTGGTGGACTCATCGGTTAGGCTATCCAGCGATCTCTGCCTAAGACACACCTTCCCACCCATCGGGTGAGAAGTGAATCGGTTGCTTCGCGTCGACCCCTTTAAATACGCCGGGGCCGAAGTTGTGTGGCGCATTACCACCATGGCGCCATCTCTGAGCAAACCGAGTCACTACACACCCCCTCACCAGTAACCAGACCCTCCTGAGGAGGAGGTACGCAGGTGGTCCCAGGGGGGAGAGAGCGCTTGCGTGCTGTGATGACGAAAAACGCGAGGCTCGGCGTGCCATCGGCTCTAGTGTCCGATGGACACCCCAGTAGCCGTAACGTTGAGCGGGGCAGTGAGTCGCCTCTGCGCTCCAACGCCGCAGCCTTCCGTCATCACGTCGGGGTCACCAATTTAGCGAGTCTTTCTCGAGCTAATATTTAGTTGCGCCCTCTCCCGGGGGTATTGTGTTTCGTCCCGAGATCGCTGGTGGACTCATCGGTTAGGCTATCCAGCGATCTCTGCCTAAGACACACCTTCCCACCCATCGGGTGAGAAGTGAATCGGTTGCTTCGCGTCGACCCCTTTAAATACGCCGGGGCCGAAGTTGTGTGGCGCATTACCACCATGGCGCCATCTCTGAGCAAACCGAGTCACTACAGTAGGAAAAAAATATTTTCAATGACAGTTCTGACAGCGACTCTGATAATGAATCAGAGAGTGCCACACTCGCGAGAAAAGGACTTTATCCACATGTTGCACAATAATATTTAATTACTTCCACTCTCTGATTCAGTATCAGAGTCGCTGCCAGAGCTGTCATTGAAAATACAATTTTTTTTCATGTTTGAGGCACCAGCTGACGTATAATCCACCATGCTATAGCCAGCTGATTGTATTTTTTCGTCTAGATAGTGGGTTAGCTACAATTTGACAAATTTTCAGTTGGGAGGAAATGACTGAATATATATTTTTTTTCTTCGAGTCGTTGCTGACGTTCACGAGGCTTTTATGACTATCATCTGATGCATCTCACCAAGTATCTCTCGAGAGGAAATAATCAACCAAATTTGCACCTGGCTCCCGGACTAAAACCACAGTCTGCTGAAATTGCTGTGCACGAACTACTGACAATGCTGATTTCATAATCGAAGGAATTGGGGCTTAGAAGAGCTCTAACATGTCACAATTAGATGTTACAGAGGAATCACACAATGGTAGCACTCCAAAATCTCAACCAGAATGTCCTAGGTGACAAGACTCCAATGAGTCACCGCTTGAGATTGAAGCTTCAGTTGAACAAAACATTCGTGAAAGCACCAACAGATTATCAAGTTTGTGCTCAAGATTTAGATTTCTGTCTGTCACCAGATATTGAACCTTTGTCTATCATGGGCAAAAAAAGTCTAATCGCTAAAAAAGCATCTGGTCCTATAAAATTGATTTGGGACAATCACTGCCTACACAGAAGATAAAACCGAACTCAATTCCGAAGTGAAGATGCCTGACCCACAGGGGCAGCCTTCAGATCTTATCTCCGAAACAAGCAATTAAGCGTCCTGGGTAATTGACTTAAGCGATGAAAATTGATGGTTTGAGTAGCGATGGGCACCTCGAGCTGTTCAACTCGATTAACTCGATTTGCAATCTCAACGAGTCAGCTCGTTTTATCTTTGCGTTTATTCGAGTTAACTCGGAAGAAACCATACGATTCGGTAAATCGAGAATCACTGTTCGTTCCCGTTGCAACTCGACCTATGGCTGGCTCGAGTTGGGTTCGATCTTACGAGTTACGACTATACGGCGTGAACCGAATCAAGCCATCGTGTTGTTGGGACGCCGAGTTAAACCTTCACCGAACTGAACTCGGTTCAACCGATTTTCAACGTTCCAACTCGGTCGACGGACTCGAAGTCGACGCGATGAGCCTTCACTCGGTGCAGTGAACGCATCGAGTTATTCGAGTTGGGCCCGGATGCGGCCGACTCGAGTCAACTCGACTTTCAAACCGAGTTGGCCATCGATTCAACTCGAATAGATCGAGTTAAGAAGTATACGACTTGTCCCATCACTAGGTTTGAGTACTACCTTCCTCAATTTTAAAGAAGTACGGACCAATCATTCCACCAGATCAAATTACACACCATACAAATCATACAATGCCTTTTTTTTTGGATATAATGTTTTTTCAACAGTTACATGACGATTTTCACTGCCCCATATGCGACAATTCTGCTTGCTTGGTTTTTGTGTCAACTAAACCTTAATAGGATGGCGAGGCAAATATAAATCCAAAATACACCAAAGCGGGTCGTAAGAAAGGCCGAAATGTTGTGCGCGCCGAGAAATGGATACTTATCGATCTTCTTCAACTCTTTCTCTACGAATTTTTTTACTGTCTTACCAATGATACGCTCAGATGTATCTGAGTCTGCCTGTAACGCACGAAATTTACTACTGACACATTATTTTCGTATTAAGTTTTCACAATTTTCACACGTTAAGCAGTAAAGATAAATGATTCTTACTGTTCAATGGCTAACTATCATAATGCTTCGGATGACAGTCTGTTTGACATATGTCATTGAAATTGAAACGGCAGTGAAACCCGGCCACGACATGGGTAACCCAGTACATTCTATAAATCATACATCTTATCATACTGGGTATCCCGGGAGTAACTGTATCAGGTGTCCCAAATTCGTCGTCTAGTGAGGGGATCTCAGAACCCCTTTGAGACAGAAAGAAAGAATAGCACATTTTCACGTTCGATTTTTGAGATAATTAGTTTGGTGAAAACCGCAATCTCATAAATTCAGCTGTTTTCAAACGATAAGAAAGAATTGGAAAATGGAGTGAAATAAAAAGTTCTCATAACTTCTTTTCTATTGGTGCTATCAATATGAAACAAAAATATTATATCAAAATGACCAATAGGTCATTTCGATAATGCCAAAAGTTTATAACAATATAGAACACAACCAATAAGTAATGACTATCTCAAATTTCAGCTGTTAGCATGTTTTCAGCATAGAAAATGACGACAAAATATGTTTTGAGAAATTCATGTTTTGTCATTGGGCATATTTTATTTCTGATACTCTTTGTTGTTTCACTTATGATTTATTTCATATATTAGCCAAATTTTATTATCTACTAAACGTTCACTGTGTTTTCAATAAGATTATTACTCTTTTTAGTTAGTAACGACTTTCACGAGATACCTCTCTCCTGAATAAATAAAATTTTTTGAATTTTGTCCAATTTCAAAAATTCCCAAAAAAAGAATTTTAGATGTGACAACTTTTAGTGATACCGCGTATTGAAGCTGAAATTATGATCTTTTTGGAAATCTTAACAATGATTTCAAAGTGATTTTTTTTTAACCAGGACACTTTAAATGAGGAATAATGAGTGCGGTCGTGGAATATTGAAATAATTAATATCTCTCTGCATCGACCTTGATAATGTCAATAACATCCCAAGTTTCAATTACCGCCGATAAGTTTGGTTCTGATGAGTTCATTAATTTCTTGAATATGCAAACTCACCTTGTAGCTTTCGGAGGAAAGGCAAAAATTATTTTTTTTTAGTCAATCCGTACTCACCTAGTCCTACTCTACCTCTAATAAAACTATGTACAGTTACTCCCGGGACACCCTGTATAAATGTACAGTGCATCCCATTTTGGGTGAGACTGCCAGGTTTCTCGCTTGTTATTTAAGATAGAGCCTTGCAGTTTTCACGTTCCTTTCCTACTTTTTCGTGAAACTCAAGTTGGTCTAATCAGATTTTGCATAACTGTTTCCGTTCAAGAGATACAGGGTGATTTTGGAAATTGATACTTTTCGGACACCTCCCTTATCTCCGAAGTTATTAGAAATAATGCTGGGGTAAAAACTACGTCTGAATCAGAATTCTGCGTAGAATCCAGTGGCGTACTCAATATTTTTTTTCGGGGTATGGTTTTGAAGATTCAACACAAACCTATATTTTTTTCAATGGAACACCCTATATATCATTACTTCGTTGAATTCGTTATTTTTTTCCCTTCAAAATGATGTATGATACTATATAGGTAGAATGGTCAGAAATGTTAAAAAAACACTAAAACATCAAATAATGATGATTTTTTGTTAATGAGCAATGGATTTTCCACATAAAAAAAAGGTTCAATTGAATAATTTTAATTTGTGATTTTTATAAATAGAAGAGTAAGCAAACAAAGATAATACACTCATCACTAACATGAAAAACAAAACGTAGGTACCTACCTAATAGCAACAAATGAATAATACAAAAATTCATAAACATTGCATGATATCTTACAGCTTAAACTGTTCGAATTACTGTCCATTTTCCTCTAATACATAATTGACAAAACTTTTCAATACGCCTGAGTCCATTTAACGCCTGAGTGCATTTAATATTATAAAAGAGCGGTTTTGTAAATCCTGGAAAACTGCCTCTCTTGATGCACGAAGTTCTTCGAGACTGTTATGTCTTTTACTGTAGTATATTATATGTATTAGGGAAAATGGACAGCAATTTGAACAGTTTAATCTGTAAGATATTATGCAATGTTTATGATTTTTTTTATTATTCATTTGTTGCTATTAGGTAGGTACCTACGTTTTGTTTTTCATATTAGTGATGAGTGTATTATATTTGTTTGCTTACTCTTCTATAAATAAAAATCACAAATGAAAATTATTCAATTAATTCCTTTTTTCATATGAAAAATCCATTGCTCATTAACAAAAAATCATCATTATTTGATGTTTTAGTGTTTTTTTAACATTTCTGACCATCCTACCTATATAGTATCATATATCATTTTGAAGGGAAAAAAATAACGAATTCAACGAGGTAATGATATATAGGGTGTTCCATTGAAAAAAATATAGGTTTGTGTTGAATCTTCAAAACCATACCCCGAAAAAAAAAATTGAGTACGCCACTGGATTCTACGCAAAATTCTGATTCAGACGTAGTTTTCACCTCAGCATTATTTCTAATAACTTCGGAGATAAAGGAGGTGTCCGAAAAGTATCAATTTCCAAAATCATCCTGTATCTCTTGAACTGAAACAGTTATGCATAATCTGATTAGACCAACTTGAGTTTCACGAAAAAGTAGGACAGGAACGTGAAAACAGCAAGGCTCTATCTTAAATAACAAGCGAGAAACCTGGCAGTCTCACCCAAAATGGGATGCACTGTACATATAAGAGCAATAATGAACATCATTAATGTGCTATTTATACAGGGTGTCCCGGGAGTAACTGTACATAGTTTTATTAGAGGTAGAGTAGGACTAGGTGAGTACGGATTGACTAAAAAAAAATAATTTTTGCCTTTCCTCCGAAAGCTACAAGGTGAGTTTGCATATTCAAGAAATTAATGAAATCATCATCAGAACCAAACTTATCGGCGGTAATTGAAACTTGGGATGTTATTGACAACGATGTTATGTACAACGGGAAAGCTCACCTGTCTCTATGATATACAGTATAAATTATCCGGTCAATGACGGTCATAATTTCCGAATCAATTCGATATCGAAATTACAGTGGCTCTCCAGCTTGGATGACCGCACACTAATGAATTTGTTGAGACCCCCCAGAGCCGAAACTTCCTACCCGATAACCATTAGTCAGTTATTATGAGAAATTAACCACCTGCTATTCGAGAACACGAACTGTTCCGACACGGGGAAAACCACGTTCGGCTTTCGTCACGTTTCTGGACAATCGGCGGGGGTGGTCATCGTGGTGTGTAACAAAAAGATATATGTGTTATAAGGGATCGTTACTCACTGCTGTTAGTCATATGGGACCAGAAAAGGAATGACCTCACGGAATTGTTTACGTTGCCTCGACGTGGAAATAAATATTTATTGTGGAAAATTATAAACGACGAAGTGAAAAAGTTGATAGGCCAGGATTGAATCATTTATTCCATCAACATGTTGGACTGTTGAATTGAGTTTAATTGAGTGTTCAATTTCCTAGGAGAAATGAATTTCTAGAGTTATGTTTGTCGAAAAATTCGAAGCGTTTCAAATCTAAATTTGTTTTTTTCATCGAAATGAAATTGCAGTTATTTCATTTCCACATTTTTATTGTTCGAATAATAATGGCTCGCTACACAATGGCTTCTTCAGATTTCACATTTTGAATTACTGAATTTTCAAATTGAAATTATACCTTATATGGGGTAGGTAAGGAATTTTGTTTTAATGAGAGATTTCAATCAGTAATAAAACATTGTACAGTAAATATCATTTGAATCAAGTAATTAAATATCAAAGCAAAAAATATAATATATAATATAATAGAAGACATGATTGAACATTGAAGTTTTTATATTGAAGTTTAAGGTTTGAAGGTTAGCTCCATATAAGATTCTCGAATGCAATGACATTCGACCAAATTGAGAATATTAGTTTCGTGGCGGCGCCGCAATGCCATACTTGTCATTTCGATTTTTTTCCTTTGATTTTGATTGGATACATTAATTAAAACCCTATCCTGGCCAATCAAAAGCGATGTATAAACGAATATGATCGTGCAAAGTCGTGAAACAAAACACAGAACGTTTTAATAATAATAAAGGTTTTTATTCTGCAACAAAATACATATTCTCTCACAGAATGGGCAAGAATGAATTCAAATATTTGAAATAGAGAGAGAGTTTATTGGTATTACAATTTCAAGAATTGCTTACACAGGTCATAACTATAATGAAAGATGTACATAAGGGCACATAACTCATAAATAATAAATAACAAGAATCTTAATTTGTTGATAGCGCTGCCTACAGTTGACTTAATGCAGCTGAACTTATATTCTCAAAAATGAAAAACAAAATCAAATCAGTCCATACACCAGGTTTTTAGACATCTTACCTCCATAGACGCATAGACATCGAATAATAGATACCATAGAAGAGGATTTGGCTGGTTAAAAATTCGAAGATTGGTTAGATGATAGAAGCTTATACAGGGTGAGTCTTTGACTTGTACATATATTTCAACCGAAGATTCCTGAGGTCAATAGAAACCCTTTTTTCATTTACCATTTTTTCCGATTCGGCCCGGTTAAAAAGATACAGGCTGTTGAAAATCGATAAAAAAATGTCATTTTCCGTTATATCTCGGAAATGGTTGTATAGAAAAAAATGAATTTCGGGATATAGTTTTTCATGTATGTGATGAATCTTCTCCGTACACAAAATTTTATCCACATCTCCCCGTTTCTTCATTATGAACACTTCATCCTATAAAAATACCAGAAATTCAAAGAACCGAACTCTTAAAAGTAACTAGGACGTTCATTGAAGGATATTTAGCTAATTTGAAAAATAAAAGTATTCTTCATATTTTCTCGTATATTGAGCCGTTTTCGAGTAATATGTGTTTAAAAAAAAAAAAAAATCTGTGAAATTCAAAAAATTGGGTACTTTGGCTAATTGCAACTCTGATAGAAAAGACTCACAGAAATGAATATTTGCTACGTTGTCAGGTCAAAAATCATGGATTGAAACACTGAATTTGCATTGACAAGTGAGGAAACCAGCCGACTTAGTTTGAAAATAAAGTGATTTGAATAAGCTCACCCATTGAGAAAATTCAATAACATGATCAGGCAATCTTTGAACAATCCTTACGAAAGTTCTCTCATTTGGCTGTCTCCTATTTGGAAACAGCCTTCCATAAGCTTCTTTAGCTCTTCTCGCTATTTTTCCATTTGTGAAATAGCATTCCAACATATCTACCATCTCCTGGTTAGAATACATTCTGCTAATTTCCACTTAACACACTTCACAAACAAACACTTTACACTAAACAGACACCTTACACTAAACAAACTAAACACACTTAACAAGTTAAACGCACTTAGGTATCACTTAACAAACTAAATACACTTAATACTTATCATTTACATTAAACAGAGCAACAGAAATCATGATACCATAAATTCGAATTTCAATTGTTTTCGGATCATTCTATGCGCATGACCGATCAACATAGAAGAATCTCGAATAATTTTTTAAACAAACCATCAAATTTATGAATTAATAAATTTATTTTATTATGAATTTCAGTAAATGTAATAATTAGTATCATCCGAAATGTTAAATCGAATTTTGTATAATAAAATAAGTCATAATATGCTAGATTACCGTATGTTATGAACGATTTGAACTATTGCGCATGGCCTCAGAGATTATGACTCTATGCGCATGGCCAAACTGAAAATTTGAGTAATCTCGAAGAAGTGTGGTTATGTTTGGCAAACAAGTGGAATAATTCGATATTTGATTCGAAAATATTTTATGTTTCAATAAGAAACAACATAGTTCGGCGTAAGTAAGTTACTAAATTATATAATATAAATAATATATTGAATAATTATTGTATTTTTTCAGATCTCCTAATAATTCATCGAATCATTCAGAAAAACACCATAATGAATTTAATTGGACGACGATTTTCCTTCGTGATTTATTTCGTGAAGATGATTGCCCACTAGATACAGAGAAGTTTCAGATGACCTGTATTTAAAGAGAATCTTGAACCCCTTCAAATTAAATCCAACCGGAAACAGTTTGCTGTGAGGTGCTCATGATTTCATAAGGATAATTTTTCCATATAATGAATGGAAAAGTAAATTGATTAATTGAAATAACCAAAAATCTACAATACAATGATTCTGTTGATAAATTCAACTACTTGAATAAGTGAAGCACTAGTTCTGTAATGAATACTTATTCAAACTTCATACTCATTGTTGTACTGAAAAATAATTTAAAAGTCACTGATTTCACCATTAACCCAGATCCTATCCTATTATCTAGTACATGTACTGATCCAATCCATATGTTTCAGAATCAATAGCTATTGATATTTTAAGGCATACACATAGTTTGTAGTTACTGTCCTTGGTTTATAGATATTATAATAATGAATACATCTGAGATCAGGAATCATTGAGAATAAACTCGAATAATGGCAGGCCTAATTTAATAATTATTGGCTAAATATTGAATGTTTTTTATTTCGCACAATACATCTGCTAAATGAATCTACGTAAGAAGTTTAAGAGTAAAAAATGTTAAACCTGGTTATTTATAAATTAAATGAAAATAAAGACAATTAATTATTATGGTAGTTTGTACTTCAATTCTTGTTTTTTGATATGCATTTTTTTGTTTCAGTAATGAAAAATGTTTATTTCAAATTGCTTTGAATGTTGTATACCTGGGGCACTGGATTTATAGTAAAAGAGTGGATTTGGCAATAATACATGATTTCAAGTCACTGTTAATCTTTCGATAAGTTTATCAAAAGCTTCAGTTTATTGAGTACTTTTGAAAAAAAGGTATACCTTACAAGAATTCAAAATTTATTTTACATGTAGTTGATATGTGAAAACAAAAAAAAAAGATTACATAATTGTTGGGAAGTTTCATAATATTTTCAGTTTATCTGTTCGATAACAAACAAGTAAATTTACTTGTACGTTGTACTTCCTTTTTTCTAGCCGAATACCATTTTACCATCTTCAGGAAAATAAAATTTTCGAAGATGTTGATTATAACACTGATAATATTAAGGAAAAACTAATTGCTTCTTTATTATCGAAAGTACTCGAGAGCATTTTTTGGAGTTACCTATTGGGTATCAAATTTTCAGACAGAATATTGGCATTAGTGAACACTAAGAAGAAAAGGATTTCAAATATTTTCATGATAACAAATTACTGAGCTTTGGCACAGCCCTATAATATGAAGATATTTCATTAAAGTTAATATTCTATTTTGAATAATTCTGATCGAAACTCATTTTCAAGTGAATTTTCACAAACTAGGCTCCTTATAAAATAACACAAATCAAGATATGAAATCCCATTAAAAACTGCTGCTGCCAAACATTACTATAATCTTCTTCCAGTCTTCTGAGCTTTCATCGATACATAACAATACATCCTAAAATTTCATTTTTACGTGATTGAATACTTCTATCCATTTGCTATTCGATAATTTCATCCTAGAACATTTGATTGACATACTTTTAAGAGGGCCAAAATTGTTTTAACGTGAAAATAAATAAAAAACTTCAGTGAGTTGAAAGAAGCAGAATATTCAATAGTGGATATTCATATTGAATACCACCATTTCATTTTTAATACAAAAATCAAGATCAATAATTAATCAATAATGGAATATTGAAGATTCATGAAACTTATAAGCTTCTAGGATGAAAAAGGAAAAAAATTCATTTCCTTCTGGAAATTATTTATTCCTTCTCATACTACTGTTATTTTTAACAAGATAAAATCGGAATTTTCCCATCACAAAATTACCTCTGTGTGATACAGAGGTGATTCCATCTTCCACATAAATCCATTCATGAAACTGCCTTTTCATTTTCGAGCTAAGTTATTGTGTAGGTACTTAGATAAAGTATTCTGGGTTCATTCAATCCAAAATGCAAGCGTTCTTACACTTCTTGCTACCCTAAAAATTTAAAACTTTTCTCACTGATTCCATGATAATAAGAATTCAAATTGAACACTGGTTTGAATACCACTTTTTTGCTGACCTCTAGATAACAAAATATACTCAATTAGCCCAAATTTCTAGTAATGTAAAAAACTTCAACCGTTTGTTGGGTTTCTTGAATTTTATTGACAAAACATAACATAACCTTTAAACATAACATTACAGATGCGAGATGATTAGTATTCATATGTACATAGATTTAGCTTATTATTCTGTAGGTTTTTTGTCATTATAGTGTTTTGTGACTGTAAACTTGGCAACGTGGAAAGTCCACAGATGATTATCATTTATGTTTATTTACCTTTATGAAAATTAAAGGTTATATGAATTGTTAACTCTTGTAGGAAAAGAGGTGAAAAAGCGAAAATAAATGATTGGATATGAATATCAGATTTAATATGGGTGGTTGCAAGCTGAATTTTTTATTATTATCGAATATAAAATAGAAATCAAGAGAAAAATAATCAACATATTCATCTCCCACGAAATTGCTATAACTCACTTATTATATTGAAAATAATACTTCGGTCACCAAAGGGAATGGAAAAAGTGAGTTTATGCTTGTTTTGCTAATATAGTAACCCATTTCCAAAGTTCAAATGGTATAAATTTATGCTTGGAAAAACTTCAGTGGGCTGATTTCCAGGTTCGGCATAGCTCATTATGAAAACTTAAAATGGCCATATCTTTTCAACCGAGCCGAATCGGAAAAAATGGTAAATGAAAAAAGTGTTTCTTTTGACCTCAAGAATCTACGGTTAAAATATATGTACAAGTCAAAGACTCACCCTGTAGATAAGCTATTTTATATTTAATTGGTTTTTTAGAGTTGATAGTTTCATTTTCAATACTTTAAATTTTTTATAATTTTTTGAATTGATTTCATTTTTTTATCCCATTTTGACGTTTAAAGACGACAATATTCAACCCATGGTAACAAGGGTAAGTTGACGTTTATCCACTGAGTGAATTAAAATTTTTTTAATTCACTAGTGGAATAAAATGTTCACCACTCACTTTCTGAAAATTATTCTTTCCACACACAATGCACGTAAAACTCATTTTAAAGTAAGTTTATTAAAATTTATCAAAAATTCTACATTAACAGTCATTTCTATCATTAAAGTAAAAATTACAATTACTAAGATTTTGAAAATGGAACTGGAAACCTGCACCTCCTCCAAAGGAAACACGCTCAGTCGTTATAGCACATGTGTTTGAGGACTTCTCAGGCCCTGCTGGAATATCCATTTCTGCATCAGGAACTCCGGTTTTTGTGACCCCACCAAGTATTTGTTCAGAAATATTTATTTTGTTTTGTAGTGAATCTTCAATATATCCTTCTGCAACAGAACTTGAGCGCCATCCACCATGTCTTTTCAAAACTGTCAAATCTGCCCCAGAATTTGCGAGTAGGGTTGCAGAAGAACGCCTGAAACTGTGCCCTGTATATTGTTCAGCATCAGAAAGGCCCAAATACTTTGCAATAGTAACGGGCATTTTCGAAAATGTATTCACACCTACAGGCTGGACGGTACATTTTTCATTTTTATAATTTATAAATAGTCGCTTGTGAGCAACTTTGCTTGGCCTCAAGTTCCTATACTTGCGGAATATATCGAGTGCAGCAACCTTATTAGTACCATTGACCACAGTGAACACTCTTTTCTTATAAGTTTTCGTATCTGGAATCTGAATAACCAATACGCTGCCCCGATCTTCCACGTCATCTACGGTCATAGTCACCAGCTCGCCGATTCTACACCCTCCAGCAACACCCATAATAAAAACTACCTTTATCAATAAATATTGCTCATCAGGAGCGGCATCTAAAAAGTATTCAAACTCCTCTCTTGTGAATACCTTCGACTTCTTTGCTACGTATCCCTTGGAATGTTGCTTCAAAAAGGCGGTGACTTGGTGAAATCTGCCGATGTCTATTTTTTCTTTCAGAGCCAACATTTTCTTGAGTTGCGAATAATAGGACCATAAAGACGACGACTTAACTTTCTTGGATTGTTCGGAAATATACGCCAAAATTATTTTTTCGTTGACACCTTTGGCCTTTTTATTATTTCTCCAGGCACAAAATGCCGTATATTGCTTTTCGTACAATATTTTTGATTTTAATGGAATTACTGCTTCTGCTGCCTCATTTGCTTCTTGTATAATACACTCAGGAACTACAACCTCGTCGTCACCGCTCAACATTTTTTCGAAATAAAAATTCTTTGACGGTTCTATAATTTTCATTGACACTTGCAAACAATTAATTACATAGTGCCCTAGCAACCATCGATCGAAGGGAAATCTCGTTATGAATTTGAATTATACCTAATATTTCCTCTAAAAAGTATTCATTATTTGAAATTTCATCAAAATGGGATAAAATTTTGTATACGACACGTGAATTAAAAATGTTTATTCACTCGAAGAAACTAACCCACTCGCCCTTCGGGCTCGTGGGTTGAACTTTCTTCTCATGAATAAACATTCATTTAACTCACTTGTTGTATAAATAACTATTATTGGTCCTTGAGATACCCTTGAGAAAAGTCAATTGTATTTTTGAAAAGTCAAAAATTTAGATATTTGTTATTGTATCGAATAATCAAAATTTATTCTATTCTAAATTATAACAGTACATATTATGAACAAGAGATTTTGAAAATTTCAACAATATATATAGAAAGAAATTTAAAATCCTAGTTGATTACTTCCACTTGATCCTTCAATAATATTCTTATTTTGTTGTGTCTATTTATATCTGCATTTTCTAGATCATTTTAATACATAACTTTCATTTTCGGAATGTAGAATTTCAAAATTATGGTCAAACCTATTTACTAATTCTAAGAAGTGTAATAAGTAAGTGTGTATAATATGCAGAATCATTCTTGCTGCTAATGAAAGTCTTCAGATGTTTTTAAATTTAATCTGAAAATATCTTACTGTTTGGCCAATATTATCTAGTTGTAGTAAAAAGAAATCCATTATTTTTCAAATAGATGACTATAGTATTTGTATCTCGCGTTGTATAAGTCTGAACGGGTTCCACTAGATGTCGTTAGAAAGATGAGATTTTGTACTTCAAAAACATTCGTTATTAGTTGAAACAATTAAGTTCAGCGCGCATCAAAGATGGACACTAGCAAAGAGAAAATACTCTATATTTTACAGTTTTTCTTCCATAAAGGCGAAAATGCAAGCCAGGCGGCTGGAAATGTAAATAGTGTTTCGGTTCCTGATACTATAACAGCAAATTGCAACTTTGCTTTCATCGTTTCCTTCTCGGTAATTTCGATTTCAAAGATGCATTACGCACTGGAAGGCCACTTGTCGGAAATCTCGATAAATTATGAACATTGTCGAGTCCGAGGCTCATGATTGCACTGTTTCGATCAACCAAGAGATAGGGATTGCACAAAAAACCGTCTGCATAAGGCTGGTCTCAAGAAGAAGCTCGATGTATAGATACCACACGAGTTAACCTCATGTACTAATTTCCATCTGCGAATCGCAGCTGAATCGCAACAAAATCGAACCATTTTTGAAGCGGTTGGTGACTAGTGATGAGTAGTGTATCACTTACGTCAACGTCAAGAGAAAACGGTCGTGAGCTGGGGGCAACAGTGGCTAAGCTGGATTGACGGCCAGAAAGGTTTTGATGTGTGTTTGGTGGGATTGGCAGGGAATTATCTATTATGAGCTACTTCCCTACGGCACAACTGTTAACTCTGAACCGTACTGTCAATAATTGGAGCGTTTGAAGGAAGCAATCACTCAGAAGCGGCCAGCTTTGGCCAATAGGGGCCAGGCCTCGATAGTACCAGAAGCATTCACCTTAAGGTCCAGATCTGGCACCAAGTAATTACCATTTGTTCCTTTCCAAGGCCAAAGATTTTGCTGGTGAAAAATTCGATTCAACAGAGGCTTGTGAAAATCGACCGTCTCAATTTTTTGCCAATAGGAACGAGGGGGTTTATGAAAGAGGCATAATGATATTATCTTCAAAATGGCAACATGTTAACGAAAAAAAGAACCTAACTATGGTAATTGAAACCTGGTTTTTTACCCAAAAATTATGGATTTGTTTTGACTACATCTTACATTTACTTTTTGGCAATAATTACAGGTCAACTTCTATACTCTTGATTTATCAAGTATATTCGGGTTTTTTTTTTCACGAATTTACTGAGGTTTGAATATGTTTCGAAAGGAGTTAATAAATTATATTTATTTCTAAGATATGTGGCAAATATTTCAGATATACCTTTGGTATGAAATATTGAAATATTTTGAGATTGGATTCAAAAGTTTCTTTTATGTGTAAGTAAATCATGTTTAACGTTATTTTGTAGGTTTTATTCATCAGTAACTTGTTTTCAATTTCTCATTATCATCAAACAATTTGCTGCAAACAATGACTATGATTTGAAATTGACAGAGAAGTTGTTGATGAATAAAAACTACAAACTAGCGTTCAAAATGATATAAGTACCAACATTTAAATATATTTGAATAAATTATACTTAATGTAAACCTGAAAAAATTGTCTTAGAAATGAACAATGTTTTTGAAAAAAATTCTGTAAATTCATAAAAAAACAACAAAGATATTACATCAAAAGATGATAAATCAGGAGTTTATAAATTAACCTGCAATTATTGCCAAAAAGTATATATTGGACAATCGGGAAGGTCTTTTCAGATTAGAATTAAAGTACATCTAAAAAGTTTCCTTTATGCTTAACAGCAAGAATAATTGTACATATTCCAATCATCTATAAAAATTAGGACATTTAACCATAATTTTGAAATTCTACATACCGCAGATAAAAACTAATTAATAAGAAAAAAATTTAATCTTTCTGGAAGCTCTATAAATGAATAGACACAATAAAATTGGAATACTATTGATCGAACAAGTGAAAGTTAACATCTTGCTGCTTTCAAATATCTATTTGCAGACCATTTTTGGAATTTCCTGAATACCTTTTAAATAACATGTTCTTATCCCCATATTCACATATGTATTTTTAAAGATTCAGTAATTTAAAATGTTGCATCTGAGGAAGCTACTTTGTAGTGGAACAATTGTTATTTGAATAATGAATAATAAAAAGTGGAAATAGTCTAACTGTTATTCAATTTCAATTAAAATAATTTTTTATGATATTCTACAGTCATTGATATATATATGTATAGCAATCCGAAAATTCATGAAAGACGAAATTGGAAAGTGTTGATTTCCAACCAGAAGTTCTTGTTGACATGACAGCGCCATGGTACTGTGTCACAATCGAAACAAACTTATGAATTAGCCGCTTTAAAATTACTATAGTACCAAGTTGAATTGGTTGTGATCCTTCAAGGAATTATTTCGAGGTTTTGATATTGTGCTTTGTTGATCATTGACAGAGTTTCTTTTTGATGATCATTAAATCATTCACATAATAAGGCATAGGTACTACTGTTCAAATATAAGTCTTATCTATTCGAATTCATAGGTACTCTCTTATGTTGATTTCAATTGAAATTCTTCCCTTGTATATAAGTAAATTACAACCAAGTTTCTGTGATATTACCTTTCAAGAACTTGCCGTTTGTGGTGTATTTTATCATTTGTATGTCTTGACATAAGAAGAGACCGAGTTTAATTTTCCTCTGATAATTTCATAACCTACGTAATGAGATCTGTTCTCATCCACATATTTTTTTTCTAATATGAACTAATCGTCTGTTTCCATGAGGGAGCGTAAAATATTCAGTGCGACATACATAACTCGAAATATGAAAGGAGATAATGGAATATTAGGAGAAAACCACAAGTATTTTCATCTGCTATTAACACAAAGGACCTAATGGAGATATATGAGATGTTATTTATTGATCAGTATTTATTTACTCACCGTTTTTCAGCTTGCAATTGGAAATTAATTCACTCATCAGCTCTTTGTTCTTCTGGAAAAAATTATCAGATATTAACGATATAAACATATCCATTGATTGCTAAAATTGACTACTGAATTGTCATTCACACAACAGTGAGGATGCAGGTGGAAGAATCGATCGCAAATCCTATCACTACATTATCTCTTATTATGAAATATTTAAGCCACAATCAAATATACGTAGAAAATCAGTAAATAAATGCGTTTTGTTATCGCTGACAAAGCAAAATATGTATTTTCATCAGTATATAGCATGAATATTTTAATGGGAGTTTCACATTGTGGTTGTCCACATTTGTTTACATTTGATTTACTGAATACTTTCTTGATGGTATAATAATTTCTGAAAATAAAAATTCTGAATTGCATTTGCTGATAGGGAATTACTAGGTATTGCATTGAAGGTACTGAAAACTAAAACGTATATTATTTTCTCTATTTTAGTATCGTAATGAGTTCATTACAGTTCTAAAAACAGTGCTATAATGAACTCATTACAGCACTGTTTTTAGTTATATTTTTCGTTTTGTGGTTGTCTACACAGATTTTCAATCCTATCAAAATTCAACACACGTCAAATTGTCAATATAATATAATTTGGATTTAGTGAAGTGATTTGCGACATTATATTCGCAATTTTCTTAATTCTGGTAACAATCGATTTCATCGGACATAATTGACGAGTTTAATGCGTAACTATAAATTATTTCAAAATTCGAAAAGTACGATTCAAATTGAAATTCCGTAATCTGTCAATTTTAAATAATGTTTGAATCGCCCAATATCTAATTATTTTTATTGAAAATCAGTCCAAAATTATTACCATGATATACAGGCTGTCCCGTAAAGACCACGTCAAACCGAGGGAGAATGTAGATCAAAGGATAACCCACCTGCTATGACAAAATTCCTATAATAAAAGTCTTACCGTTTTCGAGATATTTTTTTTTTTCGAAAATAATGAATTTTTGCCCCTTTCAATAGTTTTGCCCTTACGGTTGGTACAATTTTACATCTTTCTGGTTAATTTTTTCAGTTAAATATTGCTGAAGAATGATTTTAACGTTTACATTAAGAACATCCCCCAAAAATTTTAAAGGGGGGCTAAGAGAAATAGTTTTGTTGGAAATTTTGGTAGTGGATTATTTTGTTCATGAAGTTTAGCCCATCGTAGTGGAAAAAAAATGTACCGAGCTACTGCTGCACATTACTCCAATAATTTGTCTATTTTATAGTGATTTCAAAGAGGTATAACACAAGTAATTTTTTATTCGAAAAAAAAAAGATATGGTTGTTTTTATCCAAATGAGTACGTTTCTGACAAAATCAAGTTTGTCAATTCTGTTAAGAAATCTTCGATGTTGCATTACTTAGTGAACAATGGCAATTGTTTACGAGCGAAAATATTAGTCGCATAATTATTTACCCCAACGAAATTCAATTTTGCCGGCAAATTTTGGAAAACATCATGCAGATCCAGATTTTTTTAATAAGATCATTTGGAGCGACAAGTCTTCCTGTACCAAGGATGGGTACATGAAGACCTAAATCCTCACCGGTGGATTGGAAGAGAAGGTGAAATTTTGTGGCCTCCTCGTTCACCTGACCTAAATCCTATGGACTTTTAATATTGGGGCTGCCTAAAAGACAAAGTATACGCAACACCCATACGTGATGAAGCCGAATTGCGGATGCGTTCTCTCAATTCGGCTTCAGAACGTATGGGTGTTGGGTATACTTTGTTTTTTAGGCAGCCCCAATAATAAAAGTCCATAGGATTTAGGTCAGGTGATCGAGGAAGCCACAAAATTTCACCTTCTCTTCCAATCCACCGGTGGGGATAAGTTCTATTCAAATGTGCGGTATCTTCGAGTCCGTAATGTGCTGGGCATCCATCATGTTGAAACCACAGACTACGGCACATCTTCCAATAAAATGGGCAGCTGGTTGGTTAAAAATTCCAAATAATTGTTTGCGTTCAGTGATGGCGGCAGTTCAATCGGGCCCAAAATTGCACCATTAAATATTCTAGTCCATAAATTGATCTTGAATCGATATTGTGATCTATCTTCTCTCACCTAGTGTGGATTTATGATATTCCAGCTATGCAAATTGTGAAGATTCATATACTCGTCGCTCCAAATGATCTTATTAAAAAAATCTGGATCTGCATGATGTTTTCCAAAATTTGCCGGCAAAATTGAATTTCGTTGAGGTGAATAATTATGCGAGTAATATTTTCGCACGTAAACAATTGCCATTGTTCACTAAGTAATGCAACATCGAAGATTTCTCCACAGAATTGACAAACTTGATTTTGTCAGAAACGTACCCATTTGGATAAAAACAGCCATATCTTTTTTTTTTCGAATAACAAATTACTTGTGTGATACCTCTCTGAAATCACTATAAAATAGACAATTTATTGGTGTAATGTGCAGCAGTAGCTCGGTACATTTTTTTTCCACTGCGATGGGCTAAACTTCATGAACAAAATAATCCACTACCAAAATTTCCAATAAAAATATTTCTCTTAGCCCCCCTTTAAAATTTTCGGGGGATGTTTTTAATGTAAACGTTGGAATCATTCTTCTGCAATATTTTACTGAAAAAATTAACCAGAAAGATGTAAAATTGTACCAACCGTAAGGGCAAAACTATTGAAAAGGGCAAAAATTCATCATTTTCAACAAAAAAAAATATCTCGAAAACGGTAAGACTTTTATAATGGGAATTTCGTGTTAGCAGGTGGGTTATCCTTTGATCTACATTCTCCCTTGGTTTGACGTGGTCTTTACGGGACACCCTGTATATTGAGTTATTGGGTATAGGTGACCAAATTTATTCCAGTGAAATAATCTTTTTATTTTTCATTCAGCAATGACGATGTTTCGGCTATTGTTTGTAGCCATCCTCAAGTCAAAAATTTCAGTTTGCAACCTACCCTATAGTGAAAAAATATCACTCATGAAATGTGAAGTTAGGATCAACTTTTTCGAAAATGGAAATTTTTTTTTTTGCATTCGTCAGTAATCATTCGTAACACAAAAATTTAGTTTGTAACCTAACCTGTAATGAAAAAATGACACCCCTAATATGTGAAGTTATCACCTACATCCTTCAAAAATCATAATTGTTTTGCTCCTAATAGTTCTTCGTTTGTAACACAAGAATTATGTTCCTCACTAAATCTGGAAAATACAACCCCTTACATGGAAATTTAGAACCTCTATTCTTAACATACAACGATTCTCTTTCTTCATTATGACTTGCACTTTCATCCTTATACGATTATGTTAGCTCAAGAATTGAGGGGATCCGGAAATTCACGCCATACCTATCGCAGTCATCGGACAATGGAAAACTTCAAAGAGTGCCTTCAACAATATAGCGACTCTAAGGCAGCTCATCTTACTGACGCAAGTTTCAAGACGTAGTAATAAAATGGGGATGACTACTTTATAGAGAAAAAAGAAAAATTTATTATTATTTCATTCCATTTATTTTTTACCACCCTTCTGAATTGAGGAATGTTACGTGTTACGTGTCCAACCGTGTACTATGAAGCAGTACAAAAAAAGGTGAAGAAATGCTAACTTTTCCCGAGAGGGAACAGATAAACTCGTCTCTCATGGAAAAGTAGAAGCATGTCGTGGAAAACAAAAAGAACGATGCAGTTACCTGGAAAGAGAAGGAAAAGGCGTGAAAGTATATATGGATATATTTTAACAGCTCTGAATCCGGGCTGTTTCGACATGGAAAGCAACTAAAATTGAATACATAATTGATTGCTAACTTAGGTAATTGAAACCAAGACCTAAATTATTCATCGTCATATTCAACAAAATGATCAACTCGGGGTCTAATTACACGACGTGTTCTTGGACGTGATATATGTGCAAGGAAATCATCAACTTTGTTTCCTCGAAAAGATTCATGCTCTCACAAAACATTGTCACACCAAAATTAGTTAAACAAATATTGAAATACATAACCTATTCTCTTTTACGCTCATTCAAAATACCCTGATCAATGACAATGTCGCCTGACATAAAATGGGTTAATTGCTGGAAAAAAAATTTTTCCACCTTTCCAGTTTACTGTCCACTTTAACCTATCCGACACTTGTGCAACACAATTCTTAGAGATATCTATTAGATAAGTTATGAATAAGCTATCCGGGACGTTAACAGAAGGTGTTGAAACAGGCCCTAAATTCCAATATAGAATAACAAAAATGCTGAAATGAAGTAAATCGCATAATGCATCTTGATACTTTTCGAGACATAAACATAGACAGTGTAAATGAAATTTTTTATAATTTTCTGAATAATCCAATAATTGAATGATTTAAACTTATACTGTTGCAATAAAAATTGGATTTAACTAGTTGTAATAACTTTTTCAGAACACGGCTTATAAAAGTGTCTTGAATGGAAAGAACAAAAAAATAACAATCGACGTGTCTGTGTCGTTATTGGATCTATCCATCATTAAATATTGAATGATGAAATTAGAGTCAATAAGCAATGTAAATATTTCTGCAAAAAAAACTTCTTTATTTGGGCTTCGAAAATATTCTTTTATAAAATGCCATCCCGAATACATTTAGTTTCATATATATCTGTTAGTGTGCCACCAAATAATTTTACCTGAAGGTATCCAGTTTCAATGGAAGAAGAGAGTTTAATTTTTTTTTCAGTTAAGTAGGAGAATTCTCATGAACGAACTACCTTATGAATGCTCGAACACGACCTACCTACTGAACCTAACCAGTTCTTGAAATGGCAATAAATGTGATTGCCATCTTTCGTCTGATTTGATCTTATTTCTATAAAAGAAGTGAGTGTGCATGCGTTTACCCAAAATTAATGTAACCTCAATAACTCGCGTATAATTGGTCCGTTTGTTCTACACCCATAGGATGGGTACGTTGGGGAAAATGAAAACTGAAGCAATATTTTTGTTGAAGGTCTTTCTTCAAATTTTATAATTTTATATTCACGATTAGAACTTCATAATCAACTCAAATTATAAGAAGATATAATATAATGTTGCGGAGGACGTTATGGAAGGAGTATGTATTCTGCTATCCCTGCCTGGATACGATTCAATATCGTTCCTACTCTTCAAAAGAGCAAAAGAATTATATTTACCTCCCATATGAGCTTGAAATCCTGTTGTTCCACTCTGAGAAGTTCACAGGTTGTTTGTGTAACTATCGTACTTTCCCTAGGTAGATCTTGAAGAATTGATTCTCCAAAAGTAGCTCCAATTCCGAGAGTACAAAGAGTGATAGGAATCTGAAAAAAAAAACAAGAATAAATATTTCGTTATTCAGGAATAGATGAAGGAATATTTACTCCGACAGAAATAAAAATGAAATATTGGATCAAGTGAAACATCACGCACTTCCTCAATTACTCTGATTGTCTCCATTTTTTATAAACCTTAGAATACGATGATATAATTCATCTTATTAGGCCCATTTTTATATGATGTTGATTACACTCATATTATTGTCTATGAGCATTGATTGCACTTACGTTATCGTCAAAATTCAGTATGAATTGAATTGTTTATATAACATCATTCTTCTTTTTTCAGTTGAAGATTAAAGCGCCAATTATTATTATCATTAGATACATAAGAGATAAGGCTTCAACCTATAAAATATCAGAAGAAGAAGAAATAGATGTCATTAAAGATTCAATGCGCTCAATACAAAAGCTTTAAAATGAGGGAATGAACCTTTAAGTACAGAGCAGTCAGTTGGTTTATAAAATAATTCAAATTCGGACCACAAAGGACAGAACTCGGTACTTAGTAAATTCAACCGTTGTACAACATGTTGGGAAGAAATTTTGTCTCTGTGTTAATTTTCGTGGTATAACGTGAGTATGATGAAGCATAGAATGTAAATGTAAAAGGTAATACCCAAATGAACTACGACAAGCCATGTAGTTTACAATCAAGTCGCCACACATTCACGGCGTTCAATAAATGAATGAATACCAAACAAACGTAATATATCATAATACTACTTATAGCAACTACATTATACGACACACGCATAGCAGAACGATGGAGCCCAATCAGGCATGGTGTCGGACAAGAATATAGTTCCTCTTTTTCAAACACAAAAGTTGGAAAAAAATTGTTCAATTATAGCGATAACATAACGAGTCGTTCTATAAATTTGACGTTATCATCAAAAATAGATACACCGGCTAATTACTTTCGAGCTAGAACCTACGAGAATTAAACGTCCAACAAACGTTGTAAAGTTGAGTCAGAATTATAGTTTGGTGTAATTGGAAAATCAAATCATGTCTACATCTTTACATTCGACTACATTAGTCATCATCTCACTACATTTGGTGAGTCTGAATTACTCAGATTTTTATTTTTAGTTTAGAAAGTTTGATCTTCTTCATTTTTACTACAAACTTAACTTTTGCCCCATCGTAGAGAACATAAATTCATTATTCTGCCTATAAATTTAATTTTTACATTTTAATTCGAAAATAGTCGCGAACAGAAGAATTCTCAAAATCATTTTCATCGTTCATGACAAATTTCGCCAACGATACGAAAATTCAATATTCTTATAAATACACACAAAGAAGTTCATTTCGTTTCACTATCTCAACGGTGCGGAAAAATTTGTTCATGACCATGACCATGTGTTTCTAGTTTCTACTCACTTTTTTAGTGCTGGAAAATAAAAATGTGTCTCATTTCTTCGATTTTACAAATACTTAGTTATTATTATTATTCGGATTGTAAAATTGAATGCAATCTAGAATATACACATTGTTCAAAAGCAAATCGTTATATTACAATGGAAATAAGATGCCAAGAAGTGCCTTCAGACGTCAAACTTTTTGGGGATGCGTGTGCATTAATTCATTTCAAACAAATAGATTCTAAAACCTTGTTGGGTATCAAATTAAAGACTTTAGGAGCCAAATATGCAAAAGATCTTTGTCCTATTCTTTTCTTAAATTTGAATATCTTTTAGTCTTTTATTTAACTTCTTGTAGTATTTCCATGGTCGATCCTATAGACATTTATTTTTTCCCTGAAAATGTTCTTCATTAATTTGAAAACAAATAACATTCGAAATTCGAACGTCGAGCACTGATTTATAAAACTCCTCATTTGGAATTCTAATAGGTTTTTCATAAATTATTATCAAGATCTATCTCTGGACAACATAAAGACTCTCAGGATGACAACTGTATACACCACTCCAACCCAAAATCTCATAATTAATCTGGCACTGGATCAATGCATGATATACAATCATTAAATATCTGTTCAACACCAAACTGCTTCAATATTTTAAACTTATATATAATTCCTGTTATTTCATATGTCAACAATTCCATATCATCTTTCCACATTATCTGTCTGTCCATAACTACACCGAGCTAAGGTATCTTATTGACTCAGTTTCTAGTATTTTACGCATAATAATTCAGAATTATTTGACATTTAGAATCTAAACTTCATCCTAGCCTATCTGTTATTACAGAGAAATTGAGTAATTTTTTTTCTTTATTTCAGTATCGTAATGAGTTCATTACAGTTCTAAAAACAGTGCTGTAATGAACTCATTACAGCATTGTTTTCAGTGATATTTTTCGTTCTGTGGTTGTCTACACAGAATTCCAATCCCATCAAAATTCAATACACGTCAAATTGTCAATATAATATAATTAGGATATGGTGAAATGATTTACAACTTTATTCGAAATTTCTCTTGATTTTGGGGGTGTTAAATCGATTTCGTCAGACATAACTCACGAATTTAGAGCGTAATTGTGAATAATTTCAAAATTCGAAACGTACGATTCAAATTGAAATTCCGTAATCTGTCAATTTTCGTAACAGTCACAACAACTGCCAAGATACAATACAAATGTCACTAGGATGTATAATCTGAATTTTTCATTGAATTGCGACAATATTTCACAAAACTTGACCGAAATAGAGAAAATATCGTCTAATATTCGTGTATTAGGGGGCGCTAAGTCAGAAGTTCATTGTTTTGTTCATTTTACTGCGAAATTTCAAATGTAATGATAGGATTTTCTTAACAGAAACAGAAATTCCATCAAATTTGCATGAAAACACCTGAAGGTCGCAAAGCGATAATTTCATGCGTTCTGAAGTTATGGTCGAAAGAAGATATTCTTCAACTGATGCACTGCGGAAAATCAAATTGTTTTTTAAGTTCTGACAGAAACAGAAATCCCATCAAATTTGTATGAAAAAACCTAAAGGTCGCAAAGCGATAGCTTCAGGCGTTCTGGAGTTATGGACGAAAAAAGATATTCTTCAACTGATGCACTGAAAAACTAAATTGGGTCTTCTTTCGGCCATAACTCCAGAACGCCTGAAGCTATCGCTTTGCGACCTTCTGGTTTTTTCATACAAATTTGATGGGCTTTCTGTTTCTGTTAGAACTTAAAGACACAATTTGTTTTTTCGCAGTGCATCAGTTGAAGAATATCTTCTTTCGGCCATAACTTCAGAACGCCTGTAATTCTCGCTTTGCGGCTTTCAGGTGTTTTCATGCAAATTTGATGGAATTTCTGTTTCTGTTGAAAAAATCCTATCATTACATTTCAAATTTCGGAGTAAAATGAACAGAACACTGAAGTTCTGACTTAGCGCTCCCTATCGAAAGCAGCAAAAACAAATTCATCATGACTATATATTGTCCTCAATCAACAAGATATTATCTTTCAGACGAGATCTAATTTGCTTAAAAATGTTGAGCCAAACTGAAGTTACAGGCGTTTCAATCAGTCAGATTTCTCCCTTTCACCTACCCTTATTTGATGTCGTAAAATCGAAAGTGACAATTCAAAAAGATAGAGAATTTTCCAAGGATTACAGTGATGATATTTTTTCTTCAACTTCAAATGAAACATTTTCGAGTAAAATTCATTTTTATACTCGACGGTAGTTATTACGCCCCCTAGCGGTAGAGGTATGAACTTCAAAACAATTTCCAGTGTGTTCTCTTGTACACTTTAATGTTAAAATTTTTTACCGCAAGTCTTTACGATCAGTGAATCCTGAGATATAGCCGCTTACCTCGATTATTTGCCCACCCTGTACTAGGGCTGGGAATCATGAATGAATGATTTGAATATTCGAATAATCATTGAATAATTATTCGAATAATTGCATTTTGCATTATTTGAATAATCATGAATATTCACTGAATAGTTGAATAATCAATGACTACTTTTCTATTCATGAATAATCAGTGAATAGTCGAGTATTCACTGAATAGATGAATAATCAATGACTACTTTTCTATTCATGAATAATCAGTGAATAGTTGAGTATTCACTGATTATTCAGTGAATAGTTTTCTATTCAGTGAATAGTTGGATATTTATGAAGTTACGAATGAAAGTTTGAATGATCACTTGACTCACTATTCAGGAATGATTAAAACAATGTTTTGTGATTCGCTACGGATAAATCGTCTTATTAATATAAAAATTACTGGAAATTACATAATATTGAAATTGATAGATACAATTGAATTGAAATTATAAATAAACTCCTGTCAGTGTTCGGAATCCGAACAAACAAATTGTCATTCAAATTAGTACGTTGTCGTTCAAGAAATTGGCTTATTTTGATAAATAAGATTATTTGAGGAACGATTTTACTATTAATTTATAGACAGAAGGAACGAGATTAATGCCGTAAGTTCGAACTTGAGGTTCAACTAATAAACACGGCTTTTTACAAAATCTGGGGAATGATACAGGATTCAAAGTTACTGGTATTAACCTCGTTCCTTCTGTCTATCAATTAATACTGAAATCTTTACTCAAATACTCTTATTTATGAAAATAAGCCAATTCCTTCAACGAGACCGTACTAATTTGAATGACAATTTATTTGATTGGATTCCGAACACTGACAGGAGAACCAAAAATGGCGGTTTGTGACGTCAAACTAATAGAGCGTATATGGCGAGAGGCAAAACACCAAAACGATTATACCACGTCGCAAAATGCTCGGATTTTATTGGTTCATTAAAACATGAGTCTAATCACTGAATATTGACTGAATATTCATTGAATTATCATTGAATAATCACTGAATAATCATTGAATAATCACTGAATAATCATTGAATAATCACTGAATAATCATTGAATAATCACTGAATAATCATTGAATAATCACTGAATAATCAACGAATAGTTGAATATTCATGACTACTCATGAATAATCAAACATGAATATTTGTTTGAATGAATTATTCGAATGAGCGAATAAATTTATGGATGAATATTCGAATACAAAAAGGCGAAAAAGTCCCAGCCCTACCCTGTACGTATTCCGAGAGTGTTTCATAATGTAGACCTTATGGACCGCAAAACGTAACTGCACTGCTAAATGAATAGGCACAGGTAACCTACACAACTTCATTTAACGTTTAAAGGGTTGCAATTTCAATGTTGGAATACTTTATTCCAAAAAATGCAATTCCAATGAATTAAATAATTTTCGGAATTTTTTAGTTCTCCTGAAACCTCTGAAGAGGCCTGCAGTAGATCCAGTAGATGTAGGAGAACCCTCAAGAAAAAAGCGGCTTAACCTACACCAAAATGTTCAGAATTAGCCATAAGTAATTTTATTTCCAATATTTCCGAAATGTAATCGAATAGTCGAAATCGTTGTAATTATCTTCCTACTTTCGTATGGATTCTAGGACAATTTATGTTTTCTCCTTCAAAACGATTTTTCAAATGTGATTGTACAAGACAGTTTTCTTTCGATCTGAAAACGATGAATATCAGCTAAACGAAAACCGAATTGGGCTCATAAAGTCTACTGGAAACACTATTCGAATAATAAGTTGGATATTGAAGTAATTTGAAATATTCTTATTATCATATTGATGAAAAATAATGTTATTCAAATTTATTGTACTCGAAAAACATTCCAAATCGAGATAGAAATCAAGATCTAAAAATTAGTGTATGAAGAACTCTTTTTCACGTCCTTTGCTTTAATAATGATCCGAATTAAATTTCAGATTCCAATTGAAGATGTGGCAGCAAATTCGAGTATATCAACAATGCGATTACGAAATGATATGGAACCCATTGGATCTATAGACAACATCATCTATTCATTCTTAGGCAGCGACAAAGTCATTCTGAATGAATATATTCAAATAATGAGTGACATCTTGAGTGCTGATATCTTCAGAGAACATTTGAAGTTTCTGTCTCAAATAAAATTAAAATGCCTCCCGAAAGTTTATTCGAGATTGAAGAAGGTCACCCCTAACGATTTTAGTCATTGTCAACACCTCCATAGCAATTTGATCAACATTTTTGGAAACAGAATTTTAGAAGCTTGTAAAAACTCCGATTCATTCACTAAATGCCTGAAAAATGCAAGAAAAAGTTTGTCGGATGATTATGATAATGTAGAGGAAGATATTTTGGAGCTGTATTTAAATGAGGTTGTAGGAGGAAAAGATACTTGTATGGGTGATATAATCAGACAATTGAAAATTTTCAGTGATTTAGTTCAGAAGGAATGCAAATAAATAGTGTTTTTTTTCAAATTCACTTCAAATTACACATTTCTCATAATAGTCAATGCAAAGACACCTAGAATTAATTACTTCCACTTTTTAGTGATAAGGACATTCCTAATCGCAGTAAGATCCTAGCCAATAAATTGAGTGCCTCTGATTTTCTTTGGACTACCATACATACTATTTTGATTTTATCTATATTCGATTTGTTTGAATTCGAAAACTTGGTTGAAAAACTCGGATTTCCCCGAGAAGTAAAAATTTCTTTAATCACTCCTAATCGAAACGATTTTTTTGCTCAATCATTGAGAAAAACAAATTTAGGTCTAACATAGCACTGCTTTCAATTTTCACCACCGTTTTCCTGAAAGAAGATTGATACAATTTTCGGGAATTTAAAAATAATAATTCAATTTTAATTATTTCTGTGCAGTAGTTCGGTCGAATATCGTTCAAATCAAGACGTGTCAGATCAGACTCATATCAATGCCAATGAATTTTAATAAATTATTCATGATTTTCAGAAATGAAAGGAAAAATGATGAAATACATATACCAATGAAATGTACGCGATGATATTTTCAGTTTCAATTCAATAATCCCGAATAGACAACGACAGTAAAGGAATTCATTTATTCGAGGAAATCGAATGCATGGAAATCCCTTTCCGGTGAATGATCCATCAAAAATTCAGGATTGATTTGTGTTATATCAACATCGTGGAAAATATTAACATTTACTGCATTGAACTTTCAAACAAAAAAAATAATATTTTACATTGATAGTATCAATAAGGTTAAATATTATTTGGTAAGGATTTCCATGATTTCAATATTTCATCGCCTTCGTGTAGAAAACTTCAAATTTATTTCCAAGAAAAAATGTAAAAAATTTAATAAACTGCAACAGAGATCGTTAGTGTCCCACTTATGAAAATGAATTTAATCTCTTTAAAGTTACCCCACCATACGCGTAGTTCCGATCATCTTAGCAATTAGTTCATCAATACGAATTAGAACTATTTTCAACACTCTTTATAATGAAGTTGTTTCAGAAAAGTGAAACTAATATATTAGAATAAATATATAGATGAGAACCTATAACAATAAAATAATAAATAATTGAACGCTAGAGTTTGGATAGTTGGAAAACTTCAAATAAAATATACCATTTTCAAATGTATATTCATATATACATATAATACATATTCGGAGTAGCAACCAATTCACTCTCACTGAATTGGTGTTGATCGAAGGCATATATTGAACAATTTAAACATGCGATCAATTTAACGAATAATTTACAAGGTATTGAGAACGTAGGTAACTTTTTATTAATTAATCGAATTCAACTAATTCAATACCAGTAAATTGGAAAGTACTACTAATGAAGAAAACCTTCCCAACCTAAATCAATATATTGTCACTATGGATCTATGAGATTAATTTCAAAGGTAAAAGGAAACGTGGTGGTTGAACATCAAATACTAATATGAAAAACTGGACATAAAACATAATATTTGAAAGAATGTATTATGTTTTATTCTCCTACATAAAAAGACCAGAAATCAACTCAATTCTGAGAAAAGCTAGAGAAGAGATATCTAGGTCTAACAGAAGAAAACAAACTTGGGACTTACCTGGCAAAACCATATAAGATAAGCAGAAAATAAAACAAATGACCAGATCATACCCACTTATAGAGATAAATAGCCAAATGAACCAAAATACGAAACTGAGAATGATCGAGTCAATTGCAAGACTTCAACTAACATATGTATCGTCGGCATGAGGCCATGCAACCAAACGCCATATCAAAAATGTTCCAATGTCACATATTTCCTGAACGGTTCAAGTCAACATTCAACTGACGATCTTAAAAGACTAGTTGACTATAACCCTGTAGAAGATGTGATTAGAATGTCAACCTACCACGAAAGACCTAGAGATCAACAATGAAGAAACAGAAATGAAGTGAAACTTAATCGCAAATATCGAGAAGGAGAGACTACCCTAAGAAAAAAATGGGTATACACAAAAACTTAACGACATAATTCGTGATACAAATTTGAAAGAATCAAAAGGTTGATAGCCAAATATTAGGTTAAGTAAAAAGAAATCAATTATTTCGATGAAAAACAAGGTTTTAATTGGCAATTGAAGGCTAAATTCTCTGCCAATCCCACCAAACACACAGCAAAACCATCCTGGTCGTCAATCCTCTCTCCGTTTCCGCCGGCTCACCGAATTTCGAACACGACCGTTTTCGCTTGACGTTGTCGTAAGTGATCCACTTTTCATCGCCAGTCAATAACCGCTTCAAAAATGGGTCGATTTTGTTGCGATTCAGCAGTGATTCGCAGATGAAAATTCGGTCCATTAGGTTTTGTTTCATTAACTCGTGTGGTACCCAAACATCGAGCTTCATCTTGAGACCAGACTTATGAAAACGGTTCCAAACTGCCTGTATCTAGCAACCGGGTGTAGCATCAATGGAACAACGTACGTCCTTCGAAAATGCGCCTTACGACATTAAAAGTGAGCTGCTAGGTACTATCGATAGATGGCTTCAGGAGCATGCTGATTGTCCAGAGACAATCATTTGTGTAAAGGCTTCACAAAAAGATTAAGATTCCAACTTAATTGAGTTTTTTATTCCACGTTTGAAACGGCAGAGAGAAGAAAGCGTACTAGATTTCTTGAAAAAACATTACTAATCGCAAGAATGTAATTCATTTGGAGCATTTCCCTAAATATTATTAGATACGACAAAATTAGTTCTGAAATCATTTTCGAAAATAATTCAGAATGACAGATTCTGAAGATCATGTTCAGTACAGCAACCCCAAATCAATTATTTTATAATGCTGAGATGCGCATTTTATTTTTTGTTTCCTATTTTATGATATGAATAAGATAGATCCATAGATCTACATTGCCCATAGATCCGCATTGGCGATGGATCAAAATGCCCATAGATCCACATTTCCAGTAGATCGAGTCCATAAATAATATTATAATCCCAATTTCCAGATTTCAAATATACCTACTTCTCTAAAAACTTTTATTGCTAATAATCGATGATCGTCAACCCAATACAATCACTAATCATATACTATATTCCTTTGAAGAAATTTTTTTTGTATCTAAATGTGTCATTTTTCCATTTTCTTCGAATAAAGAAAAATGTATTACATTTCATTTTATATCACTTTCATAAATTATATCATCAAACTTTGGTGAATATATTTATACAGGGTGAGTCTTTGACTTGTACATATATTTTAACCCAAGATTCCTGAGGTCAAAAGAAACACTTTTTTCCTTTACCATTTTTTCTGATTCGGCCCGGTTAAAAAGATACAGGCTGTTGAAAATCGTTAAAAAAATGTGATTTTCAGCTATATCTCGTAAATGGTTCTATCGAAGGAAATGATTTTTGAAATATAGCTTTTTTTTATGTGATACATCTTATCCGAACACCAGATTCCATACACATTCTTCTGTTTCTTTGTTATGAACATAACATACCATAAAAATACCAGAAATTTGAAGAAACCAACTCTTAATAGTAATTTGAACGTTCATTGAAGAATATTTGGCTAATTTGAAAAATAAAAGTATTCTTCATGTTTTCTCGTACAAAGCGCCGTTTTCGAATAACTTGATCTTAAAAAAAAAAAATTATCTGTGAAATTCAAAAAATTGGGTACTTTGGCTGAATGCAACTCTGTTCTGTTGTGAAAAAAAAAACCACAGAAATGAATATTTACTATGATGTTATGTGTCAGATTTTAGAATTGAAGTACTAGCCAACTTAGTTTGAAAATGAAGTTATTTGAATAAGCTCACCTCAACTCCTCGGTTTGATAACAAATTACTGAGCTTTGGCACAGCTCTGATAATAAGAAGATACTTCACTAAAATCAACATTCTTTTTGAAAAGTCCAGATTATTCATAAAGCCCATGTTTAAGAAAGTTTTTACAAAATAGTCCCATTATAATGACAACAATCAATATCCCACTAAAGACTGCTGCTATCGAACAATACTGTATTCTTCTTCGGCTCATTCAAACTCACATCGAAACATACCACTAGGACTAGGTACATACTAGACAAATTTTCATGTGATTGAGATTGAATACTTTTATTCTTTTGCTATTCCATAAATTCATCCTAAGAGCATATGATTGACATACTTCCAAAAGGGCCATAATTGTTTTAATGTGAAAACAATGACCGCATGTATTCTGATCAAAAATGTATGAGCTTGCGTACCCTTTATTCATTTTTATAGATCAAATCAATTCGACGATCTTTCTTTGTCGCGAAGTCATCAATTATTTTCTCGAAAAAAATGTTTCCTCTGGCTAGTTCTTTAACTAAACCTCTTTCGATTGATATCAGTGCCAGGTTATTTAAACGGTCTTGAGACATCGTGTTCCTACTGAAAGATTTTATTCTTTTGAGCGCTGAAAAACTTCTTTCTACTGACGTGGATGTTGGTGGCAGGGACAAAATCATACAAAATAACTTATATAATTCAGGAACATCGGAAAAAATATTATTTGAGAAAATGAATTCCGTAATACCATTCTGCGTATTTGAATTGCCGAAGATACCATTGTCCGAGTACAAAATTTGTAATTCACGTTTGAGTTCATCCTTATCGAAAGAGTTTTTGTAATTATCGATCAAAGATTTGAAAGGTATTTCCGGAAAAGTACGAACGTATATATCAAATTTATTAAAATTCACTAGTTCCAAAAAATGAAGTGATGAAATGTCTTTAAACCTTATTTCAATTTGAGTTATAATTAAATCCAGAATTTCACAAAAAAGCCGTTTCATTAAGGAATTATCCGTGAGCTGAATTTCGGAATCTATTTCACGTTTTCGACGTCTAGCACTCGGTGGCATTACTTCTGGGAGTTTTTCTACTTCTGACTATAAGCGAATGAAATACTCATCTTCTGTGCGAAATTTTTTCAGAGTCGATAATAAGGAAGTGATTCTGGTGTTGCAATAAGTTATATCTGATAACTTATGCTGGATTATAAAAAAAACGGGATCTGTGTATGTAAAAATCAAATTAAAAGAGTGGAGAATGAACAAAAACTTGAAATTATTCACATTTTCTTCAGACTGGTAGCTTCACGTATTGTAATATCATCCCATTCATCCAAATTGTCGCTGATATGATCAAAAACTTCAATTAATTCTTCTCTCTTATCGAATACTGTTTTTACAGCGCGAGATTTGAAATTCCAACGAGTTTCCGAGCTAGAGGGTAATCTTTTTTTGCAAATTTCGTCTAGATATATATATATAGATATATATAGAATATTAGTGCGTTTACTTGATTTACTGAAAAACGACGAAAATCCTGAAAGATTCGAAAAAAACACGCGACACTCATTGATTTTCTTAGTCGAATCTTGTAACACTAAATTCAATTTATGTGCATAACAGTGCGTGAATAGTGCTTGAGGAGCAATTGTTTTTATACGGCGCTTGTAAGCCATTAATTTCCCCCGCCATCACAGCTGCCCCGTCATATGTTCGACCTACTAATTTAGTCGCTAAATTGAAATCTTTAAAATTGTCCAACAAGGTATTGAAAATATCATTCGCGGTTCGGCCTTTACTAACATCGAAAAAACCCCAAAATCGTTCGGATATTTTACCGTCTCGAACGAAGCGGAAAATTACTGACATCTGACAAAAACATTTAACCTCCGTTGTCTCGTCTATTTCCCAAGAAAAGCACGCAGAATATTTATTTCCTCGCGAATTTTCTCCCTCGAAATCTGCGAAGCCATATGCATGCAAGTATCCCTCCTACTGAGGTACGGCAGGTTCTTACCGCGAGGCGCGAATTACAGAAATTTTGAAATCAAGATGTTTTCAAAGTTAGGAATATATTAATTATATTTCCATGATCAGAAAATCAATACCTAACTACTATCGAACGGCATAAATAAGTTCTTTTCTGATTAAGACGTAATATCCCATCATAATTAACCATTCATTTGAATATATTAATTATATTTTCATGATTTGAAAATCAATAGCTACTATCGAACGGCATAAATAAGTTTTTTTCTGATTAAGACATAATTTCTCATAATTAATCATTCATCTAATTATCAAATATTTGAAATAAACTGTGAAAAGTTGCTGCTTGACGCTCTGCAATAGGAGTACCAGGGTAGGCCGGCTTGCCGACCCTGTGTATTGGGAAGCGACCTTACATCGAGTTGTTGTGCCGTTCTACTAAGTGGTCGTATTCTGGGCGTATGTCGTAGTATCTTTTTCTTTACGTAGCGCTGGTTCGGCCATCGGCTCTTGGCCGACCTAACGTGATGAGATGCTTTCAGTGATATTCCAGGAGTTGCAATTTTAACATTTGTGTTACATTTCAGACCTAATGTTACGGTGTTACGTACAATTCTGGAATAACCTGTTTGGGGTGATGTTACGAAAAGTAACCATTTACGATTGTGGTTTGTTACAATTTATGAAAGGGAATAACAACGCTGGATGCTTTTGAAATCGAATATTAGGTGGGTCCGAAAGAAAATATTGGCCGGTATAAGTTATATTTTCCTGTTCTGAGTGGAAATATTCATTACCGAGGGAATTTGGATATCGAAATCGATAACTTCGATTGAGTTTGAATGAATTGAATATCTAGAATTATTTTCTATTTCCCGATAATTTTTGGGTCGGCCCGGCCCTGCCGTCACTGCTATTGTGGATATTTAAATATAATACTTCTCATTTATTTTCAATGCCAAAATCAAGATGAATTAAGTAGTAAAGTTGGCTATAATGTAGGTACACATTAAGAACAAATTTGATTACAAGTGGAGTTTAACATTTTCCATTGATTACAGAGCCAGAATATTTTACATATTTCCATATTTTCATACTGATGGCTTCAAAAATATTGATGCATTTCAATATTTTTATGAGATAGTTGGAACAAATCAAATGCTTCATTTCATAACAAATATCTTATAACAATAACAGTGTAAACTGTAAATGAAAATTTTAGGTTAGAACATAGATTATTCGAACCGAACTGCTGTGTTTATATTTGGCATCACTCGAAATTTGAAAGTCAAACTTAAAACCACAGATTACTATAGTCTGTGTTAGAACTTTCACAGATCAATATTATTTATTTGAGATTTTAAGGTTAAATGGCAATTCTTGTAAACAAAACGATATCATATAAATGAAATATAATGAATGAATGGATATGAATTATGAGTATCAGAGCTAATATGGGTGGTAGCGAGCTCAATTCGTTATAATTATCGAAAATGAAATGAAATCAAGAGAAGAATATTTAATCTTTAGCGTCAACGAATTTGGAATAACTCATTTATTTTATTATAAACACTACTTTGTTCAACAAATGGAATGTTAAACGTGAGTTTATGATGGTTTTTCTAATTTAGTAGCTTATTTCCAAGGTTCAAAAGGTATCTCTTATGCTTGAGAAAACTTCAGTGTTCCGGTTTTCAGGGGTGAATTAGCTCATTTTGAAAATTTAAAATGGCTATATCTTTTTAACAGGGCCGAATCGGAAAAAATGGTAAATGAAAAAAGTATTTCTTTTGACCTCAGGAACCTTCGGTTAAAATATATGTACAAGTCAAAGACTCACCCTGTATATATCAGGAGGATGAAATTATTACCTCTTACAATTATTTTCAATTTGGTACTCACTTTTGAAGAAAAAAAATCTGGTGCTGAGCATATTTCAAGCTGCATTCCCTATAATTATGATATTAATTTTTTTGCTCTCAAAACCATTTTGTTAACATGGTTCGTTTATGATTTTGAAAAAAAAACTGTGAATATATGTGAGAGGAAATTTATCATCCCTCCACAAATTCGTGTTATTCCCTAAAAAAATATTCCAACTCCTGAAATGAAAAATATGAGCATGTTAGAAACCTATTTTCACATCAAATAATTAAGTTATGAGTGCTTCTGAATTAATTATTTTTCTAGTTATTCCTCACTCACGTTGTAATTACATTTCCAATTAGTGAATTGAAACTCTGAAATTATTATCAAGGACGATTCATGAAATATTCCAGTGATCGTTTAATTACATTTCCTGACATTTTCCGTCGGATATTATTGAAAAATGAATAAAACTTTCGAATAGCGTACACATGCGTCTGACGTTTATAATGGCAGCATTTTGGGTTGAACCATAGAGTAATAAACAACTTATGTTTATTACTCTGAGGGTCGGATTTTTCATATGCCAATTTATATACATAACAGGTTTTATCTTGGAATAAAACTTGCATGGTAGGAATTTATTTCTTTTTCAAACTTACAATAACAACGTCATAGTCTAACTGACTAGATCATCGAAAAGATCTAATTTTCCTTCGCCGGAGGAAAAAGTGTAGCTAGCAATGATAACTATCAACTAAGATTCCTAAAATACTAATGTATTCACTGGTTAGACTGAGTTTAGGATAATTCTGGTGACTCGGCTTTGGATGGGTCGCCTTTCCCTTTTTTCTCATCATTTTGAAATGTTCATTTGTTCTGTCAAAAGTCGTGGATCTTGTTATTATTATTGATTAGACCCTCAGAGTAATAAACATTGATAGAGGAAACACATATCATTTTTAGGGCCAGTTGCACCATTTGCCTAAACATTGATTAAAATTTAAACATCGATTAATTTCTGATTTCTCTTGAGGAAACATAGAGTAATCAACGTTTAAATTTTTAATCAATGTTTAGGCAAATGGTGCAACTGGCCCCAAGTAAGTAAATTTTGTCCCCAACATGAACTATCAAATTTAGTATGAAGCGCGCGGAAATGAAAACATATATCAGTGATACGATATTTCACTCAATTCGCGAGTTTCTCTACAAAGAATGCTCTTCTCATGTAACATAGTGAATCATCGTTTCCTATCAACTCAAAATATATTGAAATAAATACCTTAATATATCAGAAATTCAGAAAACAAACTTCAAGCGCGCCAAACGCCGTGAAACAACCGATGACACTAGGAAAGCAAAAGTTGCTAAACCTTGGATTTTAACAGGTAGATAGAGAAAATAATAAATATTCTGCTTATTATGAATTCGACAATTAGGAAATATATCGAATTCCAATAATTCAAAATTGCATATTTAATCGGAAATCATTCAAATAAATATATTTCATTCAATATAATATAAATTCATAATGATATGGTAAAATTTTGCATTCGAAAATATATCACAATCCGACAACGTAATCTAACCATGTTGGGGATAGGTATGTAAAAATTGCTTATACTGTATGTTTATTACTCTATAATTTAACCTCAAAACGCCATATTGATATAGAGACGTCAAATTTTAAATGAAATTATCAATTTTTGCGTGTTTTTTTCGAGAAAACCCAGACGAATATTGAAAAAAGGACTCCTTATCGGCCGAATTTCATCTTTCGCACCTCAATCGAGCCGAAACACCATCTCCATCAAGCAACGAACACGAGAAAGCATTAATTTATTCGATATTCGAAGTTTTCGAATCGATCTGAATCAATTTCATTACTTATTTTCCTTCTCAACAGTTGCGCCAATCCTCATAAAAAAAACCCTCGAAAGGGCTCACTACGACCCTGAAAATCTTATTTTCATCGATCTTTCCCGTAGAATACGATTCATATAGAATTCCATTATATGTGCATTTAATCTGATTGGCGTAGGTATGATGAAGAATAGAAAAATCAAATCATGTACAAAAAGCTTCATCGAGTTGAGAGCTTTTGATTCGGATTATTTCTGCTGATCAAATCAAGACCTCCAGGATCTTCAAATTGCCACGAGGTTTACTCGTATCCTTTTAAATATACTTGAAGTAGGTATACTTACTTGCCTCTAAACAGGAATTCAGTTATCTCATGCAGAACGGAAACGGCAGATAGAAAAGCAATTTCCCAGTTGGATGGTAAACACAGTTTCTCTACATATCCCTGGTTTCAACATAATGTTATTCGATATTACGGTTCAACCGAATTGTAGAATAAATAAAATTCAAGAATTCTCATATGATGAGATGAGGAAGTTACTTCAGACCAGGATAAACGTTGAGTTGAAGTTATACCTAACTGATGAGAATAAGTGATTTTATTTTCTACCCGGATATACTGATTTACAACATTTTTTACTCACAATCGGTAGGTGATCTGTGTATTTATGACCTTCAAAGTAAATTATAGTAAGAATAATTTACGTAATAGTGACTATGGAAATTCTCTAATATTTTGAAAACTATAAGGAATAACGCAATAATTTTAGGAAGGAGTAATTGAAAATGGAAATCTTGATAATATCTGAGACATAAAACGGAAAAAATTTTTTCAATTTTTGTATAACCGGAAGTGCCTGAGCTCCGAAAATATTTTAGCTGAATAGGGCATCATGAACAATGTCATATTCCGAATTTTCACATTTCAAATAGGCCTCGTTCTCCAGAAACGTCTAATAGGCAGTCCAACTTGAAACACCCTGTATACTATCGTGTGTTCATTATCTAAGGAGGTAGCACTATCAATTTGTCTTATTATCCCCATGGTGGTCCCAAATGATCAGGTGCTCACATCAGATTCGTAATATAATGAATATTGTTCACTGAATTTCATGATCCTTTGAACTGCCCTTCAAATGTCCGAGAAAGAAATGCCATGTTAATACATGATATCAAATCGATTTTTGAATTCTAGACACCCCAGAAAATATATATTGAAAATTTCAGCTAATTTTTTTTCCAGAATTATATTGAAAATGACAAATCCAAAGCACAAAATGACGAATGCGCCGGTACAACAAGTAGGTGCCTATATTTTAACAATTTTTCATACTGTCATTCAGGTATTAACTTCATCTACAGAGTGTTCCTGAACTGAATGAAAATAACAGATTCCTCAGATCATTTTAACAAAAAAATGTCCGATAAGCATCAAACGATCAAACTATTCATCATGTGCTATGGTAATGTTGAATGCAAATCTACAGGGTGCTATTTTTTCTGGAACAATGTCCGCTTCTTTCCTCCAGAACTTTTTTTTGTTGTTTAGAAAATTAAAAACTTCGGTTCAATACTACACTGTTTTGCATTTTGTAATTTTGTCATATCTGCTTTCGCTTTCGAGAGAATAATTATTAATTTCAAACAATTCATTAATAATGATCAGAAAAATTCAAATTATTATAAATAACCATTTATTAGGTCGTGATGAATGAATGAATTAAGTTTTGATACTTATTCACCCAATCAATAGCAAAGATTGATAAAGATTCAATAAACTGGTATAATCATCATACAAAAGTAGGAATGCGAGAAACACCCTCTACTCGAAAACTCGGTTTGCTGGCTCATGTTTATAGGACTCTTTTTCTTCAAATTATCCAAGAAATCTCTCATTATCTTTTGTGCTTCCAATTACGAAGCACCCTGTGAAAACTTAATTTATTCATCATATCTTACTAACTGAATCTTCATATTAATTTAGTATTTTCCTGAGGATTACTAGAGAATTGTTTAAAATTTCGTTTTGAAATTGGTAGCAGATATGACAAAACTACAGGAAACCTAAAAAAAGGACTAAATTTTCTCTTCACATTTTCTAAAGTTCTGGAGGAAAGAAGCAGGCACTATTCCAGAAAAATTAACACCCTGTAGATTTGCATTCAAAATTAGCTCATAATGAAAATTTCAAAAAGGAATAACTATACCAAATTTATTTAACCTAAATTAATTGTGAAGGGATTGTACTATATGAGAAAAAAAAAGAATCAAACTTTAATACCCAGTATGTCAAAAATAAATCGTTTCCGGCCCATATTCATAGAACTTTTTTTTTAATGATCCGAGGAATCTGTCATTTTCGTTTGTACCTCTAATTTAGGAACACCCTGTATAAATATGCATACATAAGTTTTGCAGAAGATGTGAATACAAGATGAGGGTATGCAGGACAAATATAATGGATTGAGGTAATATTTTAAGGAATCCATTCATTCAACTCTTAAATTATATACCGACACTTGTTAGATATTTTCAAGCTATACTTTTCATAAATTGTAAGTGTATACAAAGGTATACAGGGTGATTCAAAAGTACTTTGACAAACTTCAGGAGGTGATTCCTCACAATATTCTAACATGAATTGTCCAAATAAATATATGTTCGGACTCCGGAAACGCTTATATAGTTTTTATATACTTCTCAATTTATACTTGTGTGACATCCCTGTTACTTTATCTGAGAAATTTATCTATGTCGATGATATTGCTCTTTGTTTTTCGTAATTCTGATTTTGGAATTATTGAAAATACCTCAAATGAAGATCTTAATTTATGGAAAATTATTTTCTTGAGTGACGCGTATGCCTTAATACAAATAAAACAGAAGTTTCTGTTTTCATTCGAATAATCAACAAAAATATGGAAAATTGAAAGTAACTTTCAATAATTCCATCTTGAATTATAATTATACTCCCAAATATCTTGCAGTTACTTGATTCTTCTTTGAATTTCAAGGTTCACTTAACGTTTGAAATTAAAGTCGAGGAATAATATCCTTCGAAAACTAGCCGGTTCTTTATGGGTTGCTGATGACAGCACTCTTCATACGGCAACCTTGGCGTTGGTTTTTTCTGCTGCTGAATACTGTTGTTATTTTCAACAAAATTTAACTGTCGCATATTATACAGGGTGGCCATTTGAAAAAGAAACAGACGAGATTACAGACGAAATAAAGTTTTTCGATAGAAATGCTCGGACAGGTCGATTTCTGTTTCGAGGGAGACAACTTAAGATGTAGGTTACGGACGCATAGCGCTTCAACCCTTGCTGCTACAACCCCCACCCCCAATTTTTGAATAGGGAAGATGGGGTGAGTGATACCTCAATTTAAAGGTATTTTTATACTGATTTCAGCACAGTAATTTTTTTTTCATTTTATGGATTAGTTCTCGAAATATTCATGCGTTAGTTAGTTAGGAAGGAAGCCACAGTCATGGTTGTTTTGAAGCTCACAATATCGATTTTTCACAAAACACTACAAGTGCCATGAAAACACCACTTCATTTTCAAATACTTAGTTAAGAATATTTCGAGAACTAATGCATAAAATGAAAAAACAATTACTGTGCTGAAATCAGTATAAAAATACCTTTCAAATGAGGTATCACTCACCCCATCTTCCCTATTCAAAATTTGGGGGTGAGGGTTGTAGTAGCAAGGGTTGAAGCGCTATGCGTCCATAACCTACATCTTAAGTTGTCCCCCTCGAAACAGAAATCGACCTATCCGAGCATTTCTATCGAAAAACTTTATTTCGTCTGTAATCTCGTCTGTTTCGTTTTCGAATGGCCACCCTGTATATTCACTCATTCAAAGGTCGAATTCATTTTCTAACCATTCATGTGAAAAATGGAAAATAATGGTAATGCCTTCAACATGCATCGATTATCAGACTAGAAATGTTAAAGTCCAAATGCCAAGAAAAAGGTTGCTTATAGCAACAAGGTTAGTTTTTGAATTTGAAATGACAAAGAAATCGTTTTTTCACTGAAAATTGTGCTAGAAGTAAGCTCAAAAAAGTTTGAATCTCCATAAAAGAAAAAGATATGTAGGTAGCACCCTAAACACCCTGTATACTATCGTGTGTTCATTATCTAAGGAGGTAGCACTATCAATTTGTCTTATTATCCCCATGGTGGTCCCAAATGATCAGGTGCTCACATCAGATTCGTAATATAATGAATATTGTTCACTGAATTTCATGATCCTTTGAACTGCCCTTCAAATGTCCGAGAAAGAAATGCCATGTTAATACATGATATCAAATCGATTTTTGAATTCTAGACACCCCAGAAAATATATATTGAAAATTTCAGCTAATTTTTTTTCCAGAATTATATTGAAAATGACAAATCCAAAGCACAAAATGACGAATGCGCCGGTACAACAAGTAGGTGCCTATATTTTAACAATTTTTCATACTGTCATTCAGGTATTAACTTCATCTACAGAGTGTTCCTGAACTGAATGAAAATAACAGATTCCTCAGATCATTTTAACAAAAAAATGTCCGATAAGCATCAAACGATCAAACTATTCATCATGTGCTATGGTAATGTTGAATGCAAATCTACAGGGTGCTATTTTTTCTGGAACAATGTCCGCTTCTTTCCTCCAGAACTTTTTTTTGTTGTTTAGAAAATTAAAAACTTCGGTTCAATACTACACTGTTTTGCATTTTGTAATTTTGTCATATCTGCTTTCGCTTTCGAGAGAATAATTATTAATTTCAAACAATTCATTAATAATGATCAGAAAAATTCAAATTATTATAAATAACCATTTATTAGGTCGTGATGAATGAATGAATTAAGTTTTGATACTTATTCACCCAATCAATAGCAAAGATTGATAAAGATTCAATAAACTGGTATAATCATCATACAAAAGTAGGAATGCGAGAAACACCCTCTACTCGAAAACTCGGTTTGCTGGCTCATGTTTATAGGACTCTTTTTCTTCAAATTATCCAAGAAATCTCTCATTATCTTTTGTGCTTCCAATTACGAAGCACCCTGTGAAAACTTAATTTATTCATCATATCTTACTAACTGAATCTTCATATTAATTTAGTATTTTCCTGAGGATTACTAGAGAATTGTTTAAAATTTCGTTTTGAAATTGGTAGCAGATATGACAAAACTACAGGAAACCTAAAAAAAGGACTAAATTTTCTCTTCACATTTTCTAAAGTTCTGGAGGAAAGAAGCAGGCACTATTCCAGAAAAATTAACACCCTGTAGATTTGCATTCAAAATTAGCTCATAATGAAAATTTCAAAAAGGAATAACTATACCAAATTTATTTAACCTAAATTAATTGTGAAGGGATTGTACTATATGAGAAAAAAAAAGAATCAAACTTTAATACCCAGTATGTCAAAAATAAATCGTTTCCGGCCCATATTCATAGAACTTTTTTTTTAATGATCCGAGGAATCTGTCATTTTCGTTTGTACCTCTAATTTAGGAACACCCTGTATAAATATGCATACATAAGTTTTGCAGAAGATGTGAATACAAGATGAGGGTATGCAGGACAAATATAATGGATTGAGGTAATATTTTAAGGAATCCATTCATTCAACTTTTAAATTATATACCGACACTTGTTAGATATTTTCAAGCTATACTTTTCATAAATTGTAAGTGTATACAAAGGTATACAGGGTGATTCAAAAGTACTTTGACAAACTTCAGGAGGTGATTCCTCACAATATTCTAACATGAATTGTCCAAATAAATATATGTTCGGACTCCGGAAACGCTTATATAGTTTTTATATACTTCTCAATTTATACTTGTGTGACATCCCTGTTACTTTATCTGAGAAATTTATCTATGTCGATGATATTGCTCTTTGTTTTTCGTAATTCTGATTTTGGAATTATTGAAAATACCTCAAATGAAGATCTTAATTTATGGAAAATTATTTTCTTGAGTGACGCGTATGCCTTAATACAAATAAAACAGAAGTTTCTGTTTTCATTCGAATAATCAACAAAAATATGGAAAATTGAAAGTAACTTTCAATAATTCCATCTTGAATTATAATTATACTCCCAAATATCTTGCAGTTACTTGATTCTTCTTTGAATTTCAAGGTTCACTTAACGTTTGAAATTAAAGTCGAGGAATAATATCCTTCGAAAACTAGCCGGTTCTTTATGGGTTGCTGATGACAGCACTCTTCATACGGCAACCTTGGCGTTGGTTTTTTCTGCTGCTGAATACTGTTGTTATTTTCAACAAAATTTAACTGTCGCATATTATACAGGGTGGCCATTTGAAAAAGAAACAGACGAGATTACAGACGAAATAAAGTTTTTCGATAGAAATGCTCGGACAGGTCGATTTCTGTTTCGAGGGAGACAACTTAAGATGTAGGTTACGGACGCATAGCGCTTCAACCCTTGCTGCTACAACCCCCACCCCCAATTTTTGAATAGGGAAGATGGGGTGAGTGATACCTCAATTTAAAGGTATTTTTATACTGATTTCAGCACAGTAATTTTTTTTTCATTTTATGGATTAGTTCTCGAAATATTCATGCGTTAGTTAGTTAGGAAGGAAGCCACAGTCATGGTTGTTTTGAAGCTCACAATATCGATTTTTCACAAAACACTACAAGTGCCATGAAAACACCACTTCATTTTCAAATACTTAGTTAAGAATATTTCGAGAACTAATGCATAAAATGAAAAAACAATTACTGTGCTGAAATCAGTATAAAAATACCTTTCAAATGAGGTATCACTCACCCCATCTTCCCTATTCAAAATTTGGGGGTGAGGGTTGTAGTAGCAAGGGTTGAAGCGCTATGCGTCCATAACCTACATCTTAAGTTGTCCCCCTCGAAACAGAAATCGACCTATCCGAGCATTTCTATCGAAAAACTTTATTTCGTCTGTAATCTCGTCTGTTTCGTTTTCGAATGGCCACCCTGTATATTCACTCATTCAAAGGTCGAATTCATTTTCTAACCATTCATGTGAAAAATGGAAAATAATGGTAATGCCTTCAACATGCATCGATTATCAGACTAGAAATGTTAAAGTCCAAATGCCAAGAAAAAGGTTGCTTATAGCAACAAGGTTAGTTTTTGAATTTGAAATGACAAAGAAATCGTTTTTTCACTGAAAATTGTGCTAGAAGTAAGCTCAAAAAAGTTTGAATCTCCATAAAAGAAAAAGATATGTAGGTAGCACCCTAAACGAATTACAGCAATTACAACACCAGGTTCGAAATCGACACTCCAAAAAACCACTCAACATAAATTTTCGTTTAGTTAAAGCCAGTATTAAAAGAAAGGAAAATAAAAATAATACTTAATTGTTACCGAACATATATTCATGTATTTGGACAATTCATATAAGAATATTGTGAGGCATCACAAGTACTTTCGATCACTCGGTATAAACTATTATTCAATCTGAGAGTACAGTTGAAGTTATTATTGATTTAACACGATGCCTTGAGTATCTTGTGTTAAGGATCAAATTAGTGATTCAGTAATAAACCCCTTTCAATCCTGCCATCAGTATCTTATTTCCACTCTGCATTCACGATGAGACTGACCGGAATAGAACATTACATTCCCATCTAGTTCTGAACATCTATTTCATTTGATCCATTCTCAATTTTATTTTCATATTATCATGTGATTATTCTCGTTGAGGCGGAATATTGATTTCATACTGATACCTAATATTAATTTCATTATAATTTAATTCCAACGTTAAAGGCAGAATTGGTAACAGGAAAATGGGAATGATTAATAACGTATTTCTTTAACCCTCTTTGACAGTAATTGGTATGTTTGGAATCTACCTATTGTGCCCGAATGTCACCATCCAACTCACAAACTACAAACAGCCCGAGAAAATTAATTTACGACTGAAACACGAGCAGTATTTTTATTCAATTTACTCCACCGCTATGTCGAATGAAGAATAACATACAAAACAAAATAGGAAACAGAACAAAACGAATTGGCGATAGTCATTAATGACGGACACGAATTGGATTCTCGAAGTATCTCTTATGTAGCGTTTCGAATTTTTTCAACGCACTGAAAATACGAAGTGTTAGCAGCGCTTTCAGCGGATTTCATCCAGTGAATTGAGTTGTGAGTGAACGGTTTATTATGTAACAAACTCATCCAAAACACAATAAGTGGTGAAATCAAATTTTTCCAATCCAATCGGACGGAGCTTGATGCAAAATCTCTGTTTGATAGCGTCCTGAGATTCATGGAAAATTCTAGCAGTTAGTAGGTACATCGAAAAAAAAGGAAACATAGAATTTGGGTTACTTTGTACAAGAAAGAGGTCCTCAATATTACTTTCCTAGTTGGTTTGGGGCGCAATACTGATGATTTCCGAATCCGAATGGATGGTAGGGGTCGATGGAATATTATGATTCCTTGAACTTGTTTTCGATGTAGAGTATATCCGAAGTCACTTGAAGGAAGCCAGAATATTTTGATTATAAGGGTTGTCCGAGTTTCCAGAAATTTCTTCGGGGCAAGTTAATTTATTATTTCACAATTTTTTCAAATAAATCCCGGTGAATACCGGGATTTATTTGAATCCCGATGAATTGAAGCGGATCGCGGTATCTACTTCAAAGGAACATCTGGTCAAGCGTTTTTATGAACTATGTAGTTCAAGTGACTTTGGATATAATAACGGGTGTTTTTTTCGAGGTATATAACTTTAAGTTGGCATTACTGTTCAAGATGTCTACCGATTTAACAGCTGTCAAGTGATTTATTCTCAGTTTGACTTGGCAATTCATCATGAATATACACACGCCTGAACAACGCTTGCAAATAGTGCAATTTTATTTCGAAAATAATGGTTCTGTGCGGAATACTTATCGCGCACTACGTCCATTAGCGATGAAGCGCACTTCTGGTTGAATGGCTACGTCAACAAACAAAACAGCCGCATTTGGAGTGAAGCTAATCCTCAAGTGTATGTCGAAACACCGTTACATCCAGAAAAACTGACTGTTTGGTGCGCTTTATGGTCTGGTGGAATCATTGGTCCGTACTTCTTCAAAAACGATGATGTCCAGAACGTTACAGTCAATGGTGATCGGTATAGAGCCATGATTACTAACTTTTTCATTCCCGAATTGAACAACCATGATGTCCAGGAGCTGTGGTTCCAACAAGACGGCGCAACATGTCACACAGCTCGTGCCACAATCGATTTATTGAAAGACACGTTTGGTGACCGCCTAATTTCACGTTTTGGACCTGTGAATTGGCCTCCAAGATCTTGTGATTTAACACCGCTAGACTACTTTCTGTGGGGCTATGTGAAGTCATTGGTCTATGCGGATAAGCCACAAACCCTTGACCATTTGGAAGACAACATTCACCGTGTTATTGCCGATATACGGCCACAAATGTTGGAAAAAGTCATCGAAAATTGGACGTCCAGATTGGACTACATCCGAGCCAGCCGTGGCGGTCATATGCCAGAAATCATATTTAAAATGTAATGCCACAAGATTATCTTGCGGATAAATAAAACTCATGTCGATCGAATGATTCATCGTTGTTTTATTGCAATTTAAAGTTCTATAGCTCTAAAAAAAACACCCTTTACTATTCCAGTTCAAAAAGCTTCCAAACTCTAGGAACGAATATCAGAAAGGCACAAGAATCAATCCAGGGGAATATTCAGCAAAATAATCCAATCAAAAAAATGTAATCCAAAAAAAAACCCTTTCATGAGGGTTTCGAATTTGATGATCCAATTAATTTTTTGAATGCTGATGTCGTCAGGATTAATGGATTACTTCGCCCAAATACAGCATGCAAACTTTCAGGGCCGCTCAACGCAGACAGGTTTGTGCAGTATATCCTGCAACAGCTTGATGGCAAAATGGCGTTGGGTATATTATTGGAGATGTCAAAACAAAAGCGTATGAGTCAATAAATAGAGAATTTCTCTTGAAAAGGCTTGACAAATTCGAAACAGGGAACTGAGGGGTGTACTATTCATAATATATCTGAATGACTTGAGGAATATTATTTAAAGAACTCAGGGAATGAGTATGAAATAATATTATGGATGATACAAGTTTATAGGTAGTCGGTATTGGTGGAGCTAGTCATTTGTTTATCAAGTCAAAGATATGGTTTGACATTTAACGAAAATCATCACATACTTAAATCATAGAGTAATAAACATAGATAAAGGGGGTATGCGCAATTTTTCATATCCCCAACATGGTTAGATTGTCGGATTGTGTTAAATTTTCAAATCCACAATTTTACTATATCGTTATGAATGTATACATCAGGGTGATTCACCGGGATGGTCTATTAGAAGTTTATGGAAAACTAATCATAATTTTGAGCTGAAAATTTGCATATTGGGGTTTGAGACAATGATCTTTCTCCCTAAAATATTTTCAGATGTGTACAACTTCCGGTTATATCGGAAACAGACTACTACTTTCTTATTTCAAATAGCACACCCAGTATATTATGGCATTATCAAATAGCTTTTTGACGAAAATTTCGGCAATAAGCTATACCTTGAGTGAATACTCAACGGTCATGAGTTAATGGAATTCTTATGAAAAAAATGGAGGCGATGAGGACTCACATTTTATTGAATATTTCAGCAGAAAAAGCTTTTTTCGAAAAATTGTTTTTTTTTTCGATGCTGCAAATACGTACTATTATAAGAATGTTTGCGGCTTGGACCAAAAATGTGCAGGGTGTTTATAAGAAGATCATGAACTTGGACAAATCAAATTCATCAAAACTCAAGATTTTCAAATTAGAACCTATATTTTCTAATTTTTTCAGTCGATTCTACGTACAAAAATAGTGGGGGTTACTTAAGCAACCCCTTTACCTAAAATGAATACTTCAAGATTTATCGAGGAAGAACTTTAGAGGAAAAACCACTATTCATAACTGTGTGAATAACTGTCTGTGATTTCCGGAAAACACAGAAAGAAACAAAATTCAATGTTTGGATAACTAAATTCTACATTTCATGAATTTTAATTAATTTTTCGTTGGGGTTGTTTAGAAATCCATAAACCAATACAATTTTCAATCACGAATAATTCATTACAATTCTTGATATGTCAATTTTAGTGATGGAAACATCGAATTTTAGTTTCTTTCTGTGTTTTTCGGAAGTCACAGACTACTCCACACAGTTATAAATAGCGGTTTCTCCTCATTTAAAGTTCTTCCTCGATAACTCTTAAAATATTCATTTAAGGTGAAGGGTTTACTCAAGTAACCCCCACTATTTTTGTACGTAAAATCGACTGAAAAAATAAAAAATATAGGTTCTAATTTGAAAATCTTGAGTTTTGATGAATTTGAGTTGTCCAAGTTCATGATCTTCTTATAAACACACTGCACATTTTTGGTCCAAGCCGCAAACTCTCTTACAATACTACTAATTGAGCAAGAGTTCATGAAGAATGTTTCAAGTGGATATTTAACGTCCTAAAGTACTCCACACATGTTCTGTGGTATTCAAATCCGGTGAGCACAGTAAAAATCCATAATTCGACTAGCAATATGGGACATGCGTTATCTGGTTGAAAAAGTATGTGTGATCAGTACGGAGAAAGAATGTTCATATTGTCGAATAATATTGCTTCAAATACAGTTATTCCAAAACCACAAGATCCAATCTCGGCAAATATGATGAGGCTGAATATTTCTCATATCGTGATTAAATAAATATCTTCGGATTTCTTTTCGCATAAATGATGAAAATTCTGAACGGTTGAAGAATAAATTGAATGTGGGATATCGTTCGAAATTTTAAATAACATCCACTTGAAATATATGGAGTTCCATTCCTATGAGGATTTTTTATGAGTAAACATTCAACACGGGAAACATAACTCAACGATGCGAATATGATTGCACCCTAGGTAGACTCATCCTCTTTTCCCTTCGGATTCGTTCATGCCAGAGAAAGAGATTAAAAAGATTTGGGACAATTTATTCCTGTCTTTCCGCAGTTTATCGAACTTTTTACAGAAAACTACGTCTGGATTCAAGTTCGATTTCGTGGAGAAATCGACTGATGAAATATTTACTCTTCTGAAACATGGAGTATTGGATTCCGAGAATGAATATTTATTCGGTGATATTTCAACGAAAGCAAATTTGATAGAAGCTTTATTATCTGTTGAAAATCTTATTGAATTCCACTCGATTTGGACTTCACAAGAAGTGTTCAGCTTCTCTTTTTTCGTTGTAATCCAGGAATTCTTATTTAATTGATCTCAAGTTTGGACCAAACATTAGTTTTTATGTTCCTGTAATTTTCACTAGCTTGAAAAAGGCGTCCAATAAACGACGAATCGTCGCTAGAACCATTGTTCCTTAGAACCGAAATAACTTCCTTAATTTTCACCTCGGGAACGAAATTGATTATATATTTATAACATCAATTTAATCTAGAAAACGTTAAAATTGATGATAATGAGGTCGTTGAAGTTCTAATCTAGCGAAAAGATTTTTTATTTCAGCAGTCCAAAAAATTCCTGAATGCTCTCAAATGTCAGTGTAGCCACTGTCGGGGATGAAGAAGATTGACTTCTTTCTATGATGTTCATTATTACTCTTTGTTAATTAAAAATTAACTGAGAATAATAAATTTCATCAGATCAGTCAATAATAGAATCAGCTAAATAAGATGATTAGAAGAAGGGGAAGAGGTGAGTAAACATTGGAATTGGAACAATTAGGAATTGAACTAGAACCAAAATATATAATTCATAAGTTTTCAGTTCTCACAAAAAGGTATGATTTCACAATATCAAACGCAAAATTATTGGTTTCATTCATAGACTTCCATATTACAAGTAGGTATCTTAATTATTTATATTTTCTATGATTGATTTTAATATCTTTCATTTCAAGATCTGTCAGTTTTTCACTTCATTAATAATTATGATACATAAGAGAAAATTCATTGAGTGAAATGATATGAACCCAATATGTCTATTTTTAGTGATGATACAATTTCATCTGGTAGGTGATTGATAATTGAGTCTGGAAAAGGGGTAATGTTTTTTTTGTTGTAGGTTGTTTTCCAGAAGATTCACCAAAAGACAGAAAAAACAATTCAAAATCTAGGTTCCAACATTGAACGAATCGAAAAAACATCTCTGGAATTGAAAGAGAACGTCGAAAATACGAAAAACATATTTGTAGATTTCATTTTTGATATTCTACAACTTTTCGGAAATTTTGAATGGATTACAAATCTAAACTTAGTGGAAGAAGAGATTAGGGATTTCTATCTAAAACTCAATGAAGAAGCTCGTAAATTCAAATGTAACTGTTGTCGGCTGATAAATGATATTTGTTTTCTGTTCCGAAGATTATCATGCGATATATCAAATTTAAGTACATCAATATACGTATCAATAAGAAAAATTGAAGCTGTAGTTTTTGGAATAAACATCGTATTCAGGATAGGATGATTAATAAGATATATTCAATCACAAATATCGAAGGATATTAAGTAGGGATTCAGTCGTTATTTTTCGTCTTGAATACAGTTTGTAAAATTTTACTGAAGTTGTGGATACCTACATATACATATTATTTTTCAATCAATTCAATAAGTTTCGGAAGATATCAACAACGTTGAATATTTCATAATAATTGTGATAATTCCCAAGCGAATTGTCTGATGAAAATGGAAGGAGAATCAAATGAGACAATATATCACATACTTACCTAATGCAATTCTGAATGAATCACTTCATAAAATAAAGAAAATCTGCACCCTTAATTGGAAATTTTCAGGCCCACAACAAATTCAAAGCTTCTGGTTACAGAAATATTTGTGTATACACGCTAGGCTAGTCAAATCTACAAATTATATAATGGACATTTTAATGAAAATGCTAAAATTTTCAACAGCAGAAACCACTCAACTCTTGCCGAAGGATTTTTTAAATACTTCAACTTCCATAAAATGCCTACCGTCTCCTTATAATGTACAAAATCATCACATTATGCTTCGCATCTCGTATCAACGAACATTGCGGAAATATTGAAATGGTAACAACAGAACGAAAACGATTTCTCCAGAAAGCATTAGAATCGTATAAACAAATAGCACAAAGTTGTCAACTTTTTCATTTTTATAATTTTATTTTCATGAAATATGCGATGTTCAATTAAAAAACGAATATCGAATAGCCTACGGTAAACACGTCTATCTCTAAGTATACGTCCAACCTGTAATAACAACAAGAAGCTTGATAATATTCGTATTTTCATTAGTTGATGCGCCTTATATTCATATAAAATAGTGGCTATAGTGATCCCTACTTTAGTGTTATTTTCAAAAAAGAGACCAAAATCTAATGAGCATCTCTGGGGAATTGAGCAGTTTCATACAAAATGCAATGTTGCCTACCTTTCATTTGTGTATTTCTTTTTTGTCTTATTTTACTTATCTCGAAACAAGTGTTCAACACTTTTCGATAGTTTGAGTTTATTCAATCATTATGGTACAAAAATGTATTTTTTTATTTTTACAAGTGAATAAACGTTATTATTATTATTATTATTAATACACTATTGATAATGCTGTCATAGAAATTTGCCACCAAGAATTCGAAATCTAAGTACCGAAAATAGGGTCCATAAGGCGAGAGCTGAGGAATTCAAAGAAGTCTAAATTCAAGACGAAAGTCGGGAGTTCGTGTGCATAAACTTTGGAAAAAAGTTTCTGTTGTCTAAATATGAGGTACAAAAATGTTTAATGTCTAACATTATTACAAACGCCAATTATCGATATATCTTTTTAATAATCACATACCCGAAAGAGTGTTTTATGTTTACCCGGAATCAACTATTTAATTTTCCATCAATCAAATATGCCTTTACAAAAGTGAATATTAACCTAAAAATGTCTTTAGATCGAGAGAAACAAAAAGTGACTTAGCCCGTTTTACCCCTATACCCTTCAATTGTTGTAAAAATTAAATTGTTTGCGGAAATAAATTTGTTTCATTTCATAACTATTCAACATAATATGCCTGAATAATACACGGTCGAAATAAAAAAAATTATGAACTCATAGTTCTAGCTAAACTAAGAGAAAACAACTCCATCAACCTAAAATATTCATCCTTATGAGTATTCTAAACTTCTGTGAGAATCTCAATTTATTCTGAAAATTCATCCATCATTCTTGAAAGTATTTGCCTTGTGAGCACATCAGACATAGTTAAGTCATTTCAGAGTTTTTGAAGTACTTCTGAAAGAAACCCATTTCGCAGCATTGCACTTATCTAGAGTTTATTCGCCGACTGGAAATATGGTGGAAGTAATGAGGGAAATTCACGCGTATTTACAGCAAACAACTGAAAAGCCTTCCAATACAACGGAGTAGAGATCGTTATCTCCCTGCCATTATTTGCAGAGAAGCTCTTCAAACTGAATCTAAACGAGCTGCCAGCATGAAAAACAAAACAACGTAAGAATCGTGGAAAATAAGAATTCTGCAAATCGAATGAGAGTTGCAATTAATGATGGGATAATGTTACTTATAAAAGTTTCATCAATAAAAGTTAGTATTTATATACTCGCATTCTCCTTAAAATTATTCATTGTGAAGATATTAGCATTTTGCGTTAGCTATCTGCCGAAATTTGTTCCAAACACTAAAAGAATATAGCAACGCCAAGTTGAGACATTCAGGCCAAAGCAGGACCAAGTTAGACTCAATATCTTCCCTAGGCTTCTTCATTATTATTATAATAACATATTCCTTAAAAAAAATCAGAAATATAATAGCCATTCTCATCTTATCTAATAATTGAAATATGTCGCCCTTTTGAATTGGTTTAATCAAAAGCCAATTTTGTTATTTATTTATCCAGTGATTTGCACAGCAGAAGACGATTAGCAAAATCCACTGTGATTTTTCATTTGAATTTCTTCACATAACACTCAAATTGACAATGAAGTCAAAAAAAAGCAAAAAATTTCTCGCATATTCATAATGGACAGCTTCGATTGTGTTAATCGAAATTTTTGCTTTTCCTTCGTCATGCAAACTTTTGCAAACGTTTTTCAAAATATTTTAATTTACATATCTCAGCTTCAATGCTCGAAATAGTAAAATAATTCAAATGCTCTTGAGACATGCGAGAATGCATATTGAACTGAGTAAGCTTTGAAATGCAAACATTCATTTCGAAGAATTTCGTCTGAATTTCCAGGATAAGAAGAAATGAGATTTGTTAGTGCTACTTGTAATTCTCCAGATTGAGCTTCAAGGCAAAATTCATGTAACACTTCTTACTCTCATTCAATTCCCTTGTCAGATGATCAATAATTACGAGATAACTCGCTACTCTGAAGTGTGTATCCTCTCAAATGAACATCTTCCACTCGAGTTTCATCAGCAGGAATTGTTTTTTTGTTGTGGCTCTTCTTTCTTCATTTATATAGTTCTCGAATCCATAATTGGTTTTTTCTTCCTCCTCGTATCGGTGGAATTGGTCTGTTAATCCCCAACATGATGAACTACTTCATTTATTAAATTACTTCATCTATGCCGATGTCAAGTTTCTATATCACTTATCTCACATTATCAAATCTTTCTAAAATTGGACTTCATAGAGAGAACATTATTGCGGTTTCAAGAGATTAAATTACTTCATCTATGCCGATGTCAAGTTTCTATATCACTTATCTCACATTATCAAATCTTTCTAAAATTGGACTTCATAGAGAGAACATTATTGCGGTTTCAAGAGATGCTAGGTTGCTTCTTAGACCTTTACTACATTAAAGTTTTCCAGGTATCAATTCTTTGAGTGAAATTATCCATGCTGACATTGCAGAAAATGATTTGAATTTTCACTTATATTTCAAAATTGGTAATAATCTAATTGTGATGATTTCAAAACGAAAAGTTTGAATAACTGACCAATTCGACTTTTAAGTGATATTCAAATTTTTTTAAGATATAGATGTAATAAGTTTTGAAAACTGAATTATCATAAAAAAAACCTTTGAATGAACGGTTCAAACCATCTCAATAGCTCGACTGGTTACCATCTACTCTATTACATCGAGACAAGCCAGTTAAGTGTTATGTGTTGTGTCGAATCAACACTTATTGCATATTATTTGGCTTCGGTAACTAATCCATTACCTTCAGAACTTTTTCAGCCATGATATCAATAATTTCTCCACATAACGATGATGATAAGTTCCTGGATTTCCATGCTTTTCAAAGTGATCAGCAAGAAAATGCATTTATTTTACCTAATTTTGTGGATAATAGTCTTGAACTTCGCGACATCTTGCCTTGACGAAAGCAGAAATAAGCACTAATGAGAAAATTTATAATATGTCCAGTGAAGTGGATCTGTGAATGGAAGTTGTTGGTGTCCAGGTCTATTTCCATATTATTTGTTATAAATTCTCTGGATCTTTTATTAGCGAAGCACATGATCGATAAAAATTCTAATAACAACATATGTAGATCACCAATTACTTCTATAGACCACCTAAAAGAATATTTTCTTGTCGCAAATTTCTTGATCGCCATAACATCTCCCTGTGAAACTTCTTCCCATTACTGTACTTCTCGCTTGTATTCCTCAGCATAAAGTGCATCTACCTGGCCAGCTGCTCTTTGTCTTCAGAGTAAAACGAGAAAACAAATTTTATGATTCTGCGAAATTTCATGTTGTTCAATGATGAAAGCATTTTTGAATTCATTAAATCCGGTCGAAGCAAATGGTCTTTTTCCATTAAATAAATGACACTGAAGACGATAGAGACTTCAAGTTCTGGCGGGGCGGAGTTTATTAAAAATCACATGTGTGAGTCTCATTAATTTTGAATTGGTTTTAGACAGTTCCTTTGAGCAATAATGGATGCGATCATATACTGCCTTCTTGGAGGTTAAAAATAAAACGACTTACAGTGCGCTGTGTAGAGTCCATTTCTTTTTTTTTTTCTAGTTGAAAAAAGATATCAACCTTTGGCATCTCTTAATCTAGTTAATTTTTTTTTTCTTACCTTTCCTCTGCTCGTTTTCTATATTCAAAACGATTCAAAAGAGTCATTTAAAAAAATTCTTGTCACAAATTCATTTATAATAAAAGCTATAACTATTAACATCAAACACTGAAACACCACTTGACGACGATTCAGTCCGTATGAATAACTGTATGAATTCCATATTAATTTATCTAAGTAACACACCGCACAAAAATCATGGCTACAAAAAATATCATTTGTACACTTTTTTTATTATGAGTTATTTACGATATAACACATCAAGCTTGTTGGCATTTTCTTTGATGGGTGTTACCGACTGATGTTTAGTTTTTAGGCGGCTTCTTTGATATTTCAGATGTGATTTTCATTTTCAATATTTCAATCAGTTTGTTCATTTCCGAGAGCTGTGAACAATACAAAAATATTTCTATATTACTATTCTGAAGAATCTAAGAGGTAACTATTTCATATATCTATCCATGATATATTTAATTCATATAGGTACTAACTGAAAAAGAAACTGCAACACCCAGGAGGAGAATTTTTTTGGTGAAACCCAGATTGTATATCAAGGAGTAAATCATTGAAATTTGTAGAAAAAAAGGTTTACAATTTTTTTTAATAAATTTGTTTATAATGTGTTTGTCCCCCGCGATTATCTATTCAATTCCCAACACGTCTCGGCATTGATGCAATAAGATGGTCCATTTCTTCTCGAGGGATACTATCCAAAGCTTCCGGTACTTCATGTCACAGAGCCGCCAAAGTCCGTGGGGGCTGGGGTAAATTTCCAAACTTTCTTCCCAATAGGTATGTCCCAAACATGCTCTATGGGCGAAAGATCAGGGGATCTGGATTGAGTTTAAACTTACTCTAGCAACATGAGGTCGGGCATTATCTTGCTGAAATATTGGATTCTCGAGCCGGTTAAGGTGAGGGAGGACATATGGCTTCACTATTTATCGAAGGTAACGCAGCACTGTCATGTTACCTCGAATGAAGACTAAAGGTGACCTTCTTGTATGTGCAATAGCACCCCATACCATAACGCCTAAGGTCCGGTGTACATGCCGATCAACATTAAACTGAGGTTCACGTCTTTCTCCCCAACGTCGTCTAACCCTTCTTCGGCCATTATGTGCACCCAAGGAGAATTGAGAATCGAAATTCATCAGAAAAAACGACCTGATGCCATTCCACATTCCACAGTTGACGTTCTCTGTACCACTGTAATCGTTGCTGGCGATGCTCAACCGTCAGAGGTAGCACAAGATAGGGTCGATAATGCTGCAGTCCAAAAGAACTTATCCGGCGGTAAACTGTTCGGACAGTTACAGGATGCCTTGTTCTCCTAACCAATCATCAGCCAAAGATCGAGTTCACGCAAATCGGTCTCTAATTGCCATAAGTCTTAGACGACTTCATTTGTGTCCCTTCGACGCCCGGTGGCTACTCTTCTTTGATTTTGGGCATTATCAAACCGCGCTTGACAACATCTCATAATAGTAGTTGAATTTCTATTCGTACGGTAAGCGATTTCTCGAAATGACAACCCCCCTCTCGTAGACCAATGATTCGACTTAGCTAGCGATAAATTCCGGGTACACGTGCTCTAGGCATTTTACAACAACTGAACATCGACTTTGGATCTCCTCGAACCGCTGATTTGTTGTAAAATTTAAAAAAAAACTTGCAAAAAACGACTACAATATTTAAGTGAGTAAAAATACAGAATATCATAAGGACAAAACAATTCATAAATCTATGTAGGAATATTTATGTATCTCTATTTACACATGTTACGATTATGTTTTACCATTATATGCATACTTTCAAGAAAGCCGCGAAGTTAACTTTTAAAAAAAGGATATTATAGTGTTAAGGAATTTTTAGATGATCAATTTCTTTGAAATGAGGAATGTTGTTTATTTCGACTAATCCAATATTGTATTACACAAGCATTGGATTAATAAATTTATTTATTTATTTACCTGACAAAATTAAGATTTTAAATGATTCAGATTCAAGAATGCCATAAAGCGTATATTAATTGAGAAAGCTTATTACAGTGTGGGGGAATACATGACAGATGGTCATTTCAGATAATCTTTTTTCACTTATTATGTCTTAAGATTGTATTATATGTTTGTGTTCATTTTCTCTCAGAAATAGCATATTATTTTATACTTCATTATATATGACTTGTTCCATACATTCTTTGAAATGTCGAAGGGATCAATGAAGAATTTGAATTTGAATTTTATGATTTGTTCCAACTATCTCATATAAAAATATTGATTTGCTTCATTGTTGCTCTTTATTTCGGAAGCCATCATTAGGTATGAAAATATGAAAATTAATTGAAAGAAAGACTTTGTATTCAAAGGATAATGGATAAGTTTAACTCCACTTGTGATCAAATTGGTTCTATAATCTGTACCTAAACCTGAACTGGAGTTTAATCCAAAATTTATCTCTGCACTGTGCCACTGTAACTTTCTTATGCAAAAAAGGCTGTCATTAAAAATTATTAGGTACTTGAACTTCAGGCATCAAATATTTTATTCCACAGGTACCTCTCAATTTCATTCTTGATATAATAGTCAAATCTGATAGAACTGCCATATTAGAGTCACGTGAACCTTTATGGATTTTTCCTTCAATTTCATCGCGAACGATCTTCTCTAAAATGTCGTTGACTTATCCGAACGTTTTTAAAAAATTCGGTTCTGCTCAACTTCAGAGCCGCTGCTTTTTCAATTTTCCATTATACTTATAGATATAGAAGAAATGCGAGAATTTTCAAGCATTATTTATGGATCTGTTTCTAATTTACTGAATAATTTATATGATCATATATGTTTCACGTTTTTGATCGCTCGTCTCTTAACAGATCGCTTTATCATTTCGTCACATTATCTTTAAGTTTCCAATTTCAAGCCAGGAAAGCTCTCAAATTGTAGTGTTAAACTCATGGATAACAAATTCGTCCTCAAAGTCGATTATTTCCGACCGGTTGTCCTACACAAGATAACTTTCCAACGATGGAAACTTGTTAATTGCTGAAAAGTTTCGGATCTCGGGTGTCGCGATTTATTTGTTGATCGGCAAAATTTCAAGAGTGGTTTCAGAGATATAGCCATTCGGAATTTTGTTCTCGTCTTTATTTAAAAACTGCATATTTGATAGGGATGAAAATTTGTAGTCGTTCGAAATTTTATGTCGCGCGGATAACAAAACCCATATGATTTCCCAGAAAGATATTGAAAAAAATTACCCAATACTTCAATGACGATTTTGCTGTAGAAAAGAAATAAAAGTTTCAAGCTGATCATCTCTGACTAGAAAATTCAAGAAGAATATAGATCCGATTGAGTTGAAATTTTGACTGTACATACAGGGTGTTTCATCATAAACTGAATTAAAACATGTAGTCGTGCAAATGACACAGGGAGAATCATTTTTGCCTTATGACCTTGTTTCCGGAGCATAAGAGAGATACAGGGTATACAACGTCATTTCTGAGCAATATTCAATTGAGTGTGGTCTGATATTTATAACCTTTGAAGTACAATGTCTGATCATCTGAGTATTTTTGGGTGCTCAATCCAGAAAAGTTGAGTAACCCTTAAATAAAAATTTCAAAAATGACGGAATTTCATTTTCTGAATGAACTCAATTTTCTAAGAATTTCTCTGAAGAAAATGTTGTCACAAATTAAACAAAAATTTCAGACTATCTGTCTGTTTGAAGAACTAGTTGTGCTCCAAATATTGATGTGTCAGAATAGGTAAAAGCAGATCCAACATACAACACAAAAAAAAAATAGCTATCATCAACACTAACCTCAATAGAATGACTATTCAAGGGATTCGGAAAAAAAGCAAATTATTTCAACATGAATTGACAAAATGTGATGATTACTGCCACCTGCAGTTTTCTTTAGTCTTGACTGAAAGAATTCAATCATCAAAAATGTATGTCCATCCGAAAAGCATCGATAGGACGACACTGCCGACGAATAAAGGAGGCAGGAGTCTGCTCGACACTGTGGAAATGGGCAAATAAAAAGCCCTGAAGTATGTTTGTCAAGTACGTCACAGATCTACCAAACATTGTGTGAAGACGACGAATCGATACATTTACAACTGCACAAATAGCATGTTTTATATGACCACCTTACAAACTCAGAAAAACTGTAGAGATGTGGTGAGAAGCCCCTGCGAAGAGGACATTTCAACGAGGTGAACTAACACATGTCAACATTTCAATGTCGAACTGTTGGCTGACATTAGATGGAATGTATCCAGAAAGGATTTCTTTTAGACATCCAAGATCAAGTGATTTCAGAGGAAACTACTCCAAACATAAACTTTGGACTGTAGGAATTGAGCGCGGGGCAAAATTGAGCTCAGCGTTGTGCGTCTGATGGTTGAGAGGAGGTGGTTTCCATCATTTCATTTTTCTCTATTCTGTCTTTATGGAATTTACAACAATCAGAAATGAGTACACCATGTCATCATCATACAACCATGGTAATCATTTGAAAAACTGGAAGGAGAGGATTCGTTATTGTATTTATTATGGGCAAATAGCAAAGAGCCACATAAAAAATCGATAAACTATTACTCGAACTACAGAAGGAGCTTATAATATAACGGTAAAAAGGATACCGCACACTTTGTTAGGGAACGTGACCTCCTGTCAAATTGGCTAAATATTTGATATGTAATAGTCGAAATCATTCAAAACAAAAACTTCGGTAGGCACAAGTTTTTCTATAGGCTATTTTCGACGCTAGAGGCCCTGAAAACTCTAATTTGTCCTTCATTGCTAAACAATATAAAACGTTATCCTGGATAATCATCACTTTTCTGAGAAATCAAGATATGAACTATCGTTGATTTGAGATAACTACGATTGAAAGCAATTCCGCATTTCCTAACTGTGAGGAGTAGTCTGTAAACACAGAAAGAAACTAAAATTCGTTGTTTGGATAACTAAATTTTACAATTCATAATTTTTCGTTCGAATTGTTGAGAAATCCATGAATCAATGCAATTTTCAATTACGATTTATTTATTATAATTCTTGAAATGTCAGATTTTGTAATCCAAACATGGAAGTTTAGTTTCCTTCTGTGTTTTCCGGTCACAGACAACTCCACACAGTTATGAATTGCGGTTTTTCTCATTTTAAGTTCTTCCTCCATAACTCTCAAAGTATTCATTTTGGTTATAGGGTTTGCTCAAGTAACCCCCATTTTTTTATACAAATAATCGATTGAAATAATAAAAAATATAGGTTCTAATTTGAAAATCTTGAGTTTTAATGATTTTGATTTGTCCAAGTTCATGATATTCTGATAAACACCCTGTATATTTTTTGTTCAAACCGCGAACAGGTTCATAATACTATGTATTGGCAGAATCGAAAATGCTGAAGGTTTTTTCGAAAAACAAATTTTCTGCCGAAATATTCAAAAGATGTGAGTCCCCATCAACACCATTTTTTTCATAAGAATCCCAATAACTCATGAACCGTTGTGTTTTTACCCAAGGTATGCCATATTAATATGCAAGTTTTCAGCTTAAATTTATGATTAGTTTTCCATATTTTCTAATAGGCTATCCCGGTGAATCACCCTGTATTGTTAAGTTCATAAGTATAGGACTTAAAGTTCATATTTAATGGATTCGGTCCTTACTTGGCGGAAATTCATTATGAATAAAATAAAACGAAGTAATTTCCACTATATAATATAGTGGAAATTACTTCGTTTTATTTTACTTAAAGTTCAACTTTAATGTTTATTTCGTTTTTCCAATATTTCAATATTATTGAAATCGAATCTATGTCCTATCGTTTGTTGGTAGTGGTCGACTGCACAAGATTTCTTTCCCATTTGTCTGCAATGAATGCATTAAATACAAAAAGCTGTTCTTATAAGAATAGCAAGGACGGTGACAAAATTCCAAGAAGGCGATATACCGCTAAATCGCGAAGAAGAGGACCATAGAGTTGACGAGAAACTGACAATCAATCTCTTCCTTCTGATATTTTGAATTAGAATTCAAATGGGTTTGGGTTGATATTTCCTTTAGCGGGGAGTCAGAAAGCTGACTGCGAAGGGAGTTTTTTTAGCCTATTGCTGATAATTAAAATTAATATGATGTGTATACAACATATTTTGATGCGGATGTTGTTTAAATAATACATGTATGAATAATTTACGAAACTGTCTCGGAAACTGTATTAATCATTCTTTGCAACCGAATCACATAATTGCATTTATATGAGAAATATTCGGCCAAATTCTATGTCACAGAATAGCAAAGATTTCGAGTTGATTCATTTCGTTTATACAACATTATTATATGTTGAAAGAAAATATAACTCGAGAAATTCTACACGAAAATCAAAGGAATACATAATGAATAGGGCAATTTATCATCATTAAGGAGTTGACACAACTGGGTTCTTACTTCTTGTTGAACTTCCTTTAAGATTCGTCCAGAGACCCCGAAGGTTCTATTTGAATTCATTCTGTCTCTCTCTCTCTCATTTCTTAGAATTAAAATTTATGACGAGGAGTGAGATTTATTTTAACTTCCGTTCCATGAAGGGTAACATTGTATAAATATAATTTCCCTTGATCCCCAGAAAATACTCATACTTTGCTAATCTGATACAAGTTTATACTACTATGTAATAAACAAAAATTGAATCGAAAATAAAATTGTAGTTATTCTATTCACATTTTCTAATTCCATAAATTATAATTTTTCAGATTCTTCAGATTTCACATTTTCAGTGATAGAACTAATTCTAGGATTACTGAAATCCGGTGGAAAATAGTTGACGATTTTGAACTCCTAAGGACATGTCTCTGTGTGATATCCTCCAATATATGTCCTATTATATAGATATCGCATGCGGAAGTTCGATATATCTTGCTTCCTTTATAGTTTTCTTCCTCCATTCGAATAATCTATTCAATTCAAGAAATCTCGATACACAGGGTAATTTTTGAGTCAAAACTTATTTATCAATATTTCTTAGGCCGGACCTGAAAAAAACTCAGTTGCTATGTCTGTATGAAGTAGTTGTTGCAGAGCATAAATGTACCAAATATCATAAAAACTAATAGAGTGGTTCGAAAGTTATGGGTAATCGAAAAAATTGACAAAATCATTAAAATACTTTGTATCTTGATTATAAAGAGAGATAGATTCTTCAAATATAGGTTATTCTGACTTCGGACATCTTTCAACCATTGACCATGAATCACTGTATATTTTCTACTGAAAATAGATGCAACCTAGTTCAAAACCAGAATATTATGTTCTTTCAATATATCTTCACGATATCCATTTCAAAGGTGAAAAATCTTGAGATCCATTGATTCAGATTAAAATGTCATTAGTCATTAGTCTGATAACCAAAAGTGTAAGGAAAGGTGGATTGGGCAACAGAAATTCAAACACGATGAATTTGAATTTCGCAATTTTGTAACAGTCCAGAATGGCGAAAGCGCCTGTTGTCCAGATTTTCATATCCTCCTCTATAAATTAATTCCTGTCAACGGCTCTGTTTGTGAGCAATGTTATTGGCGGGCAAGAAGATATGCGTGCTGAGTAGATTTGTAGACAAGACATGAGTATTTGTATGGAAGGTAGTTGTGCGATAGGGTAGATTTTTAGAAGTGTAAAAATATAATAATTAATTTCGAGTAGTTCGGATAAAAGAAAATTTTAAGGCTGCTGGTTATTGATTTTATGTCACCCTGCAAACTTCACATATTTCTAAATAATGTATTTCAAAATGAAGAATCTAAAGTATTCTTCACCAACACTTGAAACGTGCAATCAAACACTCTAGGAGTTTGGTTTCCTCAGGATTATTTACGAATTAATATGATGAATCATTTTCTGAATATTTCCCGTCCGAGGGAAAGATCAAAGTTGTTCGAGATGAAAATTCCTTTGTTGCCACCTTATTCGACACAATGAAGATAATAGGATAACAGCATTTGGATCCTACCTCGAAGCGTTTTTTACCGTGCCAAACATCGTATTCAGACCTTCAGGTGACGCTCCAATTATGACATCAAAGATAAGAGGAAAGCTTTTTGGCTTTGAACACTTACTGAAAAGATTTCTCAGTCTTTCACTCGGAACTAATGTAGGTGTAAGGAATCAGTGCATTAGCTGCCGTGATATATAATGAAAACTATAAAATTTATTACTCCTTTCTGGTTCTTTCCTTCCAAATGCTTCAAGAAAATATTGTGCTCACTTTTTGAATGGAAACAATTCTGGGTCTTCAATTTCGAATTTAATAGCTGATTATTCTGAACAAATTTGGTTTCATGTCTAACTGTCTGTCGATCTATGTGTTCGCAAATCCTAATAAAGGCCATAATTTCAAAAATTCTTATGCATTTTAAAATGATTTGCTATAGGTATTCTGATTGGTTCATTGGACGTTGACAGTCCCATAAAAATTTCAGCACTTCCGGATATGAGTTTCAAATAATATAATAATAATAATAAATCAGTTTTTTGTTCACCATGATGAAATGATGATGAAATCTCGAATCATACTGGCCTGATTCCAATGATATGGATATTGTGATTGGATCATCAATGTTCCAAAGGAGTTTAAACTCTTTTTGATAGGAATATGTAGGACTTATTCAAGCAAATACGTGGTATTCACTGATTCCCAATATTTCGCATTCTTCTTGTTCATTGGTTCTAAAATTCTTTAGCTGTATAGTTTTATGCAAAAAATATAAGGTTTTAAGAAGGAATTTATACTGTTTTCGCAAACATATCATTTCCACCACAATATTTCGTGTTTTACGAGTAGAACCCAAGTTGAATTTTGGTAATGGTTGAAATTGGGACATAAGGTCCTATGTTATCAACAATATAGTGTTACAAGACCAACAATAAAGTACCATATGGATATTTGATTTTTCAGGAGAGAAGAAGAATATTCCACATTAATTGGCAGAATTTTCTCGTTTTAACGGGGGATGGCGTAATGGGTGTTACCATGATAGAAATATTGATTGAATGAATTTTTTATTATTCAAATCTGGTAGATAATTTTCGGCATTTGTCTACCGTGGCTAAGAGTTTCATGATCCATACAATTTTTCACTACTTTTTCCAATAAATCTGGTTGATGGTGGCTTGAATATTGGCTTTCAAAGCAAGAGTTACTGGTTTGTCGGCATGAACTGATGACTCCACATAGCCTCATTAAAAGAAGGGGAAGGCCAGTTTACAGGACCACTTCTCAAAATAAAGTTGTCATCAAATTAATTTTGCAACAAATTGATGGTTAAGCGCGCTGTATGGCATATTGCTGGGACCAAATGTTGTCGATGCTAAGATGATTGATTTTTTAAAATAAAAAATCAGTCAGCATGGCTTAATAGCGCTCGCCATTCACTATAACCGCAGATCCTTCCTCTAAGGGAGTAGATATTTTCTTGGGGGGGAATAATCAAAACAAAATTTTTATCGACAACAACATTTACTCATATCAGTAATATGAAAAAAAAAGTTTGATAACGAAGTTATATCCAAAATTTACTCGAAATAATAGCAATTTTTTATTCGATTGTTCACACCATTCGATTGTTCCTAAATTGGAGGTAAGAAGAAAAATGAAAAATTCCTTGAATAATTTCAAGAATAAAATGTCCTATATGGGCCCGCAAATTTTTTGTTTTCGAGATACAGGGTGTTTCTTATAGTCCTACTTTTTGTGATGGATATATAACAGTTTATCGATTCTTCATTGATCTTCTCTAGGTACGAATTGAGTAAATAAGTACCAAAACTTATAATTAATTATTCATTCATCACAGCTTACTGGATGTTATAATAATTTGAATTTTCATAAAGATTACTGAAGAATTGTTTGACAAGAAACATAAAGTGTATTTAGTACTGGACCAGAGTTTCTTTTTACATTTTTCTAAGCAGTATCAAAATTTAGAGAGGAAAATGATGCAAAAACCGAAAACAACGGTTGCATACCGATGACGAATGCAAAAATCACTGATGGCAAAACAAGGGGGGCACCGACAAAACGGGTAGATAAAGGAAAATAATAAACCTCGAACATAAACGTGCTCGTAGTGCAATAAAAGAAATCATCTGGAAAGCGGTATTAAACTCATAAATCGTAAAAGTGTACGATTTTTTGCTGTCGTGTCAAATATAAAGAAAAGTAAAAAGAGTATTGGTTCATTTTATGGAACAATTTTCGTTCTTCGTTTATGAGAGAATTCTGAAATTTTATATTTTGTAAATCTTGGAAAGGGTAATCACCTCCAGTACCTTCCCCCCATTTCTACGCCCTTGCCCTCTTAATTTCAAAGAAATTCCAAAAAAGTTAATTTTAATGGACGCAATAGTGATTCGTTAATTGCTCATAGGTGGTCTTCGTTGCATATCTATTCGGGAATTTTGCTTATGGTCGAAGCGATTTTACCAAAAATGTGACTAAATTTGACTTGACGATATTATTCGATAAAAACGCATATCTTTGGCCAGTTTCAAATTGATCAAATCAAATTGTGACGTAAACTATAGTCATAATTCTCGCATGAGCTGTATTTAATAGGCACATAAGGCAAGATCTTCACGTGAAGTTTTCCCACGTAGTCGAAGGACACAGGCCAACAAGTTGAGAACAGGGATGTATCGACATTTCGGTGTCTTCTTCAATACTTCCCGCTACAGAAGAAATATGCTCTTCGTTACGCTCATTTTTTAGTCTCGTTGTTGGTTTTATTGAATTGAGAGTTCGAATATGTTAACTTTGCGAACATATTATTTATTTTTAAGTGACTTTCCATAATTTGGAAGGGTTGTTCTGTCGTTGAACGATTCCTTACTGAACAGAAATGTCGACACAGTTTGACATTCTCAACTGTCAATCATAGACAACCATCGAAACTCCTTATACAGAACTAAACTCGTTACAGTTTCGGAATGATACATATAAAAAATATAATAAATAATCAGTAAATATTTCAGTCTTAGGATAGTTCGATTCGAAATACGAAATAATCAAATAAAGACAGAATTTCGGAGTGAGTAAAATATATTTGGTACCGTAAAGATTGGAGAGTTGCAGTATCTGGGTCATGTGCTGAGAGGGGAGAAATATACCTTAGATATAAAAGATATACATGACCAAGTTCCTCTCAAACGGTAATTAGTAGAATGCATCAGGTAATAGTAATAAAAAGCCTCGTGAACGTCAGCTACGACTCGGTTGGGGGGGGGAGAGCGGCGGCAGCCCCCTAAACACGAAGAAAAAAAAATACATTCAGTAATTTCCTCCCAACTGAAAATGTGTATAATTGTATCTAACCCAATATCTAGACGAAAAAATATAATCAGCTGGCTATAGCATGGTGGATTATACGTAAGCTGGTGCCTCAAACATGAAAAAAAAAATATATTTTCAATGACAGCTCTGACAGCGACTCTGATAATGAATCAGAGAGTGCCACACTCGCGAGAAAGGGACATTCTCCACATGTTGCACAATAATATTTATAGTCCATTCAAGAATTATTGACATCCCGGGTGGCTTTGGAAAATCGAAATTAAGTTGGTACTGGCTCATTCAGTAACATTTTGAATTGCAGATTTCGGGTTGGCATTGGAAATGTCATTGACAGGAGGTTAGATTTCAGTTTGTTTGTGTTATTGGTTTTGATCGAAAAAATTTTGAAACTTAAAAGTTGTATCAATTTCAAACACACATTGATTAGTTTATTTGAATATTTCTCACAGTACTGTTTGAAGAAAGAAGAAGGCAAGTCCTTACAACCTGGATTATTAGTGGAAGAAAACCTGTGCAATACAATTTCACCTTCAAAGAATCATTGAATGATTTGATTGTTACCAAAAGCAACCAATATATCAGTCTGGATAAAATTTGAACAAAAAGCATCTGGATTTTAATCAATCAACGTCAACATTACATAAACTTAATTGGTAACAAGTTCAAAACAGTTAATGAAAGGAAAATGCTCATTGATGAACAGAAAAATATTATAAGTTGAGTACGATTTTATGGTGAATACAGAGAATATTTGCAACAAAATGTGAAATTAATTTATCTGGAGGTTATTTGAAAATGGCAGAATTATTCAACAGTGGACTCAAGAAAGAAAACAAAATGTTTTTCAAGTATATTCAAGGGTAAAAGTAGAAGGAGCACTATTTTGAATACTGGATATTTGGATTTTTATCTGGATGTTTTGTTTTGACAGTGGTGATCATGAGGATTATATAAATCTATGAAGGGAGAATTATTTTATAAATGGGTTGCTAAACAAAGTCTTGGCATTGCATCTATAGTTTATTTATATTCTATATTGAAATTGAGTATTGTTATATCTGTTTTTTGTTTTTCAATGAGTAATCCAAAAATCTAATAAATTCCAATTGCTTTATAGAATTTTTACTGAGTATTTAATCGAAAAATATATTCAGAAGAGCAACTTCAAGAATTTCTTCACCTCTTACCCACTTGAAGATAATAATATTATGCAATTAAATTTTAAAATTCACAAATTGAAAATTGCTTTTAGTGAGTGAGTTAAGGCTGTTATGGGCAAAACACTTTATGTAATTTAATAGTAACTAGTATAAAAGCATTTCAATAAAAAACAGAAAACTTGAGGACAAATAGTACCTATATTTTTCATACAAGGTTAATCAATCATTCATGTCATGAACAGTTTCAATAAATAGTGACTTTAGAAAGTAATTTACACATCGGCTGATAAATTGGTTCCAATTTTGAAGTTATAGTACAACTGTGGTGTCAAATGGATTCTTTGAATTTTATTTCTGTCTTATTATGATATGGCTCTTCCATTTACTAAACTACACTATTTAAATTTATCAACCAGTTTTTTCTGTTTTCTTCACCAGTTTAGACACCACAGTTGAAATCATCCATAAGAGTTATTTGATAAGAATTTTGCAAGCAGGTTGGTATCCAGTGTCCATCAGTAATGCAACAATTTTTGAAGAGCCTTTGGTGAAAAGGAATATGCATATTTTAATGATCTTCAATAGAATCTTTCATGGGCGACTCTTAAATGAATAGATATCTCTTCATTGGATTTCCTTGAAATGAGATAGCATTTCACAATTTTTACGTTATAACTATAATCTGAATTTCAATTTATGAAATCATGACTGTATGCGTCCCTTCGTCATAATCGTAATTTCGAAAATTCAGGATCTTTCGGATACAAAAATGATGAAAATAATTTAAACTGGTTATTTCTATGATGAACCATAGGAATTTTTAGTGATATTTTTGTAACCAGAAATAAAGCCACGACTAGACGTTCAACGCCTACTTCGATGTCAATAATTCCTGAATGGACTGTAGGTTCTTCCACTCTCTGATTCAGTATCAGAGTCGCTGTCAGAGCTGTCATTGAAAATATAATTTTTTTTTTCATGTTTGAGGCACCAGCTGAAGTATAATCCACCATGCTATAGCCAGCTGATTGTATTTTTTCGTCTAGATATTGGGTTAGTTACAATATGACAAATTTTCAGTTGGGAGGAAATGACTGAATGTATTTTTTTTTCTTCGTGTTTAGGGGGCTGTCGCCGCCCTCCCCCCCAACCGAGTCGTAGCTGACGTTCACGAGGCTTTTTATTACTATTATCTGATGCATCTCTCCAAGTATCTCTCGAGAGGAAATAATCAACCAAATTTGCACCTGGCTCCCGGACTAATAGTGATACAGGGAAAGATACAGGGAACAAGGAACATCGGAAGAAGGAGAATCTCCTTGAGACAATGGTACAAGTGCAGTTCTATTGAGTTGTTTAGGGCTGCAGTGTCAAAGATGAAGGTAGCCATTTTGATAGCAAACCTTCTGAGAGGAGATGGCACCTGAAGAAGAAGAAGACCGTATGTTTCTAAATGTTTCCAATCTGCTTGTTAAATTAAGTATCTGAGAAATTAATTCTCTCTCCCTTGATATTTTGCCTGTCAAATTTATTCATTGTGATCTCGAACTCTATGGATCATTTCCGAATTTCTGATGTGACAAAAGTCATTCGAATAATTCCCATATTATTTATTAACGCGAGGCTCCATCTTTTTTACATTCCACAATTTCTATCAAGTATAAGAAATACCTGATCAAGTTAGGGTTTCCGAGATCTTCCCTCGCTAATTACCTCATTGTGATAAAGAATACTGATTTTTTGAAAGTTTGTTAAAATGTAAATTTTAATTACAAAACCTCGCCTTCTGGAAGGCTCCCTTTATTTTATCTGATTGTGAACTGCGACTAGAAGATTAATTATTAAGGCCGGAGATTTCTTTTCATCTTCGTTATAATCGAGAATAATAAAGCTTCACCAGGAGAGAATCAAGAAAATAGTCATTTGGATTATTTAATAATATAAATTCATATTTCAAAACGTTTCAAAATAAATAAGTTTTTCAATGTCCATATAGGGTCAAAACACATCACAGGTCTTCTTTTTGTTTGAGGTCTGGAATTTATTTCCTTACACCTCTCTTATAACTTTCTACAGTTGTTTATTTAGCAGACATTTTTCCCTTCTCAAGTCTTTTTTTGTTCATCTACTTTTTGCTTTTGAAGAGGTATATTTCCTCTTGTCAGCCTTTCTTATTGGGATGTGTATTGTTTTTCTTCTTTCACAATTCTCATGCCCCTTTAGCGTCTCTATTGTCGTCTTTATTTGTTTGTCAACTATTTTCTTGATAGTTTCAATATTTAATTCTTCTCTGGTTCTTTGGTTGCGATTTTCAACTGATTGGTTAAATTGGTCGTAGTTGATTTTTGGATTCAGCTTAAGTTGATGTTCCAGTGATTTCTGCCTTTTCTTCATTCGCAATAACTACTTGATTTCCCCATTTCAGTTTTGGTTTCTTCGCTTTCGTTTTTCTTCCAGTTAGTGTTGTCGTCATTTTCCAGAGTGCTCTTCCCTATCTAGTTCATCCAGCTTCTTGTCCCAGTCTTCGTTGAACAGTCGCCTGGCTCTGTTTTTCACTTAGTTGGCCAATTTATGCAGTATAGTTTGGTTACCGGGTTTCAATTTGCGTGTATACTGTTTCTTCCCTTTTTTCTTTTCTCCTAATAATATTCATGGGTTTGAGGTCCCAATTAGATGAATATCAGCTTGAAATAGTGACATTCGAGCAATAATCCGATATCATCGTGCTCTAATCGACGGTATCCCCACAAGGATATAGCAAATGAAAGAGGTTGTAGCATTAGCGGACCATCCTTTCGAAACATTTTTCCATAAGATGTTTCCTTTTCGAGGATTTAATCTGATTCATTTCAAAAAATCAACCGGTATATGTACCCACAATGCATCAGAACTTCCTTTTTCGTTACTGAAATTTCATTCAATATTGGCGGATGAATATTTTACCACTCTGTTGGTTATGTGATCCCGAAAATATTATGTAATTTTTTTCGATTCTTCTTGATTCTGTAGCCGTTAAAAAAAAAAGATATATGGCGTTATAACGCCATATATCTTTTTTTTTAAACGGCTACTTATTCCAGAAAATTATCGAATATATAAAGGAGTCGGTCCTTACTTGGCATTCTTGGCCGAAATTATTTTTGTTTTCATTTTATTTAAAATTATCGAAATCGACCGAAGTGTTTGTTGATATTCCAGCAAATTCGAGTTTAATTCATTTCATGCCATGTTGCCCCAAATTTCAGACGAAATTGTGAACAACTCCGTATGTTCGATTGTTCGCAACGACGAATATTTGACCATTGATACGGAGGTGATATTGAATCGACAAGATATTTTCTGCCTCCCAATGAAATTAATACAATTCCTCAAAAATAGAATCCAAGAAAATTTTAATGGTGCCAAGATACGAGGACTACTATTTAAGTATTGAGAATTGGCAAGGTTGATATTGCCAGGTGAAATCTGATATTGACATGGTAAAATTTGACATTCTTTGTGTTATGAGTACCCATAACATTTTGACGAACTAGCCCAATTTTTGTTGTTTTTTGTAAATTGAAAATCTCATCTTTGCCAAAATATGGATTTAACTCGTGAAAAATTGTAACTTTCGACGTGGCCTAACTTAAAAAAAAATGCATCTAGCAACTTAATTAAACTTTGGCGGTGAAGCACCATTTCAAGCCACTGTATATCGGTGGTACACTGAATTCAAACGTGGACGTAGTTCACTCATGGACGTAGTTAAAGAAGGTCGTCCAAAATCGGTAGTTGTGCCCGAAAATATTGGAGCTGTGCGAAAACTAATTGGAGAAGATCGTCATGTGACATCTCAGGAAATCGAGAGAAGTTTAAGCATTAGTATGACTAGCATACAGATTTTGCACGAACATTTTTGTGTTCGGTAGCTCTGTGCAAGTTGGATTCCAGATTTGTTGAATGATGCTCAAAAATTGCTAGTGTTTATTGGAGCCGTAAAATGATTTCGAAATAAAACTGTGGTGCATCCAAATCGGTATATAACATCGTCACAGGTCACGAGACGTGAGTTTATGCATACGAGCCAGAAAGAAAAGGCCATTCGGCACTTTGGGTGTTTCAATAAGAAGTAAAGCCAACAAAAATTGTTCGTTCTCGAAGCATTAAGAAGCAAATGGTGGCGTCTTTCTCCACGAAAACTGGTCCTGTGGCAACTGTGTCTTTTGAAAATCAAAAGATCGTTAATTCAGAGTGGTATGAAACCTGAAATTTCCGGAAAAATGAGAGGAACAAACCCAACACGCCGAATCATCTTGCATCATGACAAAGCGAACTCACACACATCTGATGTTCACGACGTATACGAGTGAGTATTTGGACACAAAAAAAAATCAAATTAAAGGGTTATTCGCCTAACAGCACAGACTAGGCACCGAATGACTTCTTCCTCTTCCCAGAAATTAGAAATAAACTTGGTGGACAACGATTTTCATCTCCTGAAGATGCGGTTGAGGCTTTCAAAACGCATGTTATAGAACTACCATCTTTTGTCTGGAAAAACTTCTTCGAATGATGGTTCAATCGCATGCCAAAGTATATAGATCTTAAAGGTGATTATTTTGAAAAGCAATGAAAATATTTTGCATCAAAATCGCTTTTAATTTTTTGTATTCTCATTCTCAATACATAAATAGTAACCCTCGTATACAGTTCCGATAATGTACTACTAGCTGAACGAAACTATTACTATTCACTTCTAATTACATTTGGTTCAATTTCTCATTTAGAGATGTAGGGATAGAGAGTTTACATTAATTAAACCAAGTTATCCTTGACATATTCTTAGCGAATGACACATAACTTGGTTTCTGCTAGTGTAGTTTATTCCTTTGAACCGAAGGAAATCTAAGCTCGGCACAAATCACCCTCGACAACCCCTCAGGGCCTTAAATGTAGTTTTACTATAAATTCCGAAGAAACCCTTATCACTTCCAATTTTGGAACGCCTTGCCGAGTTCAGTTTTGAGGGAATCGAATTATTCCGGATTCTATCTCTTGTGCGAGGAACGCAATGCCGTTGGAGATTTATATCACATAGATTATTCATACAAGAAAATATGAATTACAAAATAGTTTATTCTGGGTCAAGGTTAAAATGAAAATCCGATGCGAGTGAATTATCACGAGCTTTGGATTCTATTAGGTGTACAACTTTGCTTCCGCCGTTTTGCAATAAATGGCTGTAGCGGTAAGTGGTAGTCGAAAAGATCGTGGATGTCATAAGATAAACTTAGTTATTTGTAAACATAACGCCATCGAAATATTAGTCGATTTGTGCCTGAATCATAAAATTATTCTCAATGAAACATATGTCAGCTTACGTGCCAAATTCTCATTTGCGGGAGGTTTTAATTTTCTGCTTTAATATGAAAAAATCTGCGGCTGAGGCTCAAAGAATGCTCTCAAATACCTATGGCGAGGCCGCTATAAGTGAAATAACATGCCGAGAGTGGTTTCAACGCTTCGAGAACGGTGATTTTGACGTCGAAGACCAGCATGTCGGAGGAAGAGAGAAGGTTTTCGAAGATACAGAATTGGAGGCATTACTTGAACAAAACTCGTGCCAAACGCAACAATAATTGGCAGGATCAATGCAGTGATTCAATAAGCCATTTCAAAACGTCCCAAAGTCATAGGAATGATTAAGAATCAAGGAAATTGGGTGCCGTACAAGTTGAAGCCGAGAGATGTTGAACGGCGTTTGTTCGCTTGTGAACAGCTGCTTGCAAGGTAAAGACTGAAAGGATTTCTGCCTTGTGACTGGAGGCGAAAAATAGGTTCATTACGATAATCCCAGGCGCAGAAAATCATGGAGATATCCTGGTCATGCTTCCACGTCGACGATCAAACCAAATATACACGGTTCCAAGATCATGCTCAGTATTTGGCGTGATCAGCTGGACGTAGGTATTATGAGTTGTTAAAACCAACTGAAACAATCACAGGCGATCGTAATCGAATGCAATTAATGCATTTGAGCCGAGCATTGACAGACAAACGGCCGAAATACAACGAGATACATGATAGAGTGATTTTACAGCATGAAAATGCTAGACCCCATGTTACTAAGTGGTCAAGACATACTTAGAAACGTCGAAATGGGAAGTCCTACCCCACCCGCCGTATTCTCCTTACGTTGATCCCTCGGACTATCACTTGTTCCGATCAATGGCACACGGCCCGTCTGACCAGCACTTCTGGTTTTATGAAGAAGTAAAAAATTGGTTCGATTCGTGGATCGCTTCAAACGATGGCGAGTTTTTTCAACGTGGGATTCGTACCCTGTCCGAAAGATGGGGGTAAGTAGTGGCCAGCGATGGACAATACTTTGAATCATAAACCAGTTTTTTACAATGAAGCCTTGAATTTCGGAAAAGAAACGGCGGAAGCAAAGATGTACTCCTATGTAGCTGAGTAACAGACTATGCTTTCTCCACGATTATTGCAGTAAATTTTGAATTAATACATTTATATTCAAGTAAACAACAATAGGTACTCAAAAGCATACCTCAAACATCAAAACCTATATTTCATAACGACACTTGTATTTATTGTATAGTATCAATTTTAAAAATTATTGGAAACCGGAGCCGATAACACGTTTTTCAGTAGATGAAACTTCAATAGCTGAGACAGTGAGCTACTAAAGGAATTTCGGCCAACAAACTAAATTGTTGTCTATAAAACTCTGGTAATTGTCACACAACTGCTAAATAGTGAAACAGAAAATCACGGAAGTTTTTCTGTATAGAATATCATTTAATTTCATTACTAGGAATGACCCGAAAAATGTTTGGTTGTTGATAAAATGCGAGCATTCTACTAAATTTCAGATGACATACAAAACTTTCGAAATGGAATATTATGCAAATCTCCTCCAAAATAATGCCTGTTGCGGAAAAAGATATGTCAAAAATGAAATGTGGAGCTGTATAAGAATCTTTATGGAAGCATTTCATAATAGCAGATTTAATGAAATACCTATACGAATATTTACTATCTCGAATTCAAGAATCAAGTGAAGAACCATTTGAAAGATCAGGGCCGGCGTTAGGGGTGAAACAGTGATGCGACCGTTTCAGGCGACTCCGGACCAGTTTGCTGCCCACCTTTTCAAATTGCATCCTTGATTTTTGAGAACAACATAAGGTTGTTCCGCTCCGCTGTCAACATTCCCTGCAATAAAAAATCTTCAAACCGCCTATACATTAAATAACACATGACAGCCCAACCAATATTAACGAAATTCCCAATTACACTCATTGTAATAGGGATAAATTCATAATGTATTTCATAAAGACGAAAAATGACACTATATGTATTTGCTCTCGAATTATTTGGAAGCTGATCTTCACACATTTAACATATAAAAAATTTCTACTATTTTGCATTCAAAACTAGTTACTGTTAAATGCAAATATTTTCAGCAGAACATATGTTTGTTATCACAATTGGTTTTCGAAATTATACTGAAATTTGCATGCCCTACCGCTCTTTGAATCTTTTAGTGTGATAGGTAATCAATCATTCTTCGATCGTACGCAGTATCATGTAGATATGAAAATCATCTATAGTACTTACGTATCATTCTATGACGTCGATGAAATTCAGGAATTAACTATGATAGCAACAGCGATAATAACATAAGGTAAATAGACACAAAGACATAGGTATATTTTGTTTCAATCGATTTGAATTTTCTGCAAAAGCAGACATTATTCTTACATATTCATTGTAGATAAAAAAGTCCGAACAAAAAAGAACCTCAGTGGAAACCACTTTAGAAACATATTATTCTAGATACTTTTTCAGCAGGGGCACCGAAAAATTATTTGCTTCAAGCTCCAAAATTATTTGAGACGGTCCTGTGTAATATTGAATGTCTAAAGGTGCAGCGAATCCACAATGAAAATATTTCAAGAGATAAGAAGAAAGAAAAATCTCAAGGAAACTCTAATTTCCTTGAGGTAATAGGTATGAGACACTTGGAATACGTGTTGTAAATCGCATGATAATAATGTGCTACGAGGTTTTTGTCTCTCGAACTAGTTTCATCCTGTAAAAAGGAGATAATGAGAGTCTCACATGAAACATGTATCTCACGCACTGCACGTGAGTTTCGTAGGTGTATCACGATATTAAATTTGTGATTTGAATGAACGAATGCTATTAACACGAAATTTTGTATGATGTTGGGAATGGATATTCTCCATATAAGTAGGTACGCGCAAAATTTCACCTCAAATCACTGAAATATTAGATTTTTTTTTTGATATTCTACTTGCATTTTCTATGATTCATATAAATTTATATACACTTGAAATGGTTATTCTTCATATACAAGCTATATCTCAACCCGATCGGATTTGTAATCAAGGAAATATTGAGTATTCCTTTTCCAATATTTTTCTTTAATTTTCTATGGACTGGATGACCAGCTTAAGATTTGCACGGAGCTTGACATTGTGATCTTTACGAAGTGATTTCTGTGGCTACAGAAGTATTGTTTTTTTTTATATTCTTCTGGAATTTTCTGTGTTTCTGTATGAGTGATGAACATAAAACTTTGCATGAGGCTAAATATTCTTATTTCATATACGTTCATTTAAATTCGTGGTCAAGATACCTTGGAAGAATTAGAGTTTATTTTCTGTGATTACAAGTAACGCTTAGCTTGTACCATATGACTAACATTTGTTTACATAGGATTTGAGATCTATATCTGGTTCAAACTAAGCGCTACGTGTAATCACAGAAAATCAACTCTAATTTCTCCACAGTACTCTTGACCACGAATTTAAATGAAGGCACGTTGGAAATATAGATTTAAATCTCGATCAAATATTCAATTTTGACATTTTCAGAAAAATTTTGATGGATATATTCATCGAATTTCACATAGTAGTGAAATTAATCGCTGCATTCGAGATCCTTGAACTATAAAATCCGAAAATTAAGATGATCTAAATTAAGAACAGCTATATTACAAAGGGATAGGGAATTGAGACTAACGAAGTGAAGAATAACTACATAAACTTCTCAATTTCAAACGATCCACAGAAAAAAAAACCACCAAAATTGGTCAAACAGCGGATGATAATTCAAAAGTGAAATGGGAATTTCAAAACATTTTATGAAGCTACATTGGTGACTTTAATTTTACATTTTTATATAGGTATACAGTATCCCTGATAAAAATAAACAGAGACTTTTTCTGAAATTTATTCGTGAAATCGTTCGCACGGATTCGTAAATTATGTTCTTGAGGGGGCCACATTTTTCTACATAAAGATATGACAAGATATCGCACGACCCATCTTCCAATTCCCTATTCCAATTTGAGAGTTTTGGTAGCCGCGTTTAGAGATGAAATATGATATGATATGTTGGTTTTTAGGTAAAAATATAATGGGGAAAGGTTATCGAGGGAATTGTCCATAAAACAAGACAAAAGAATGGGGACATGTCCTTATTCTTTTTCCTTGTTTTTAAAAAAATATGTTCTCAAGAACAAAATTGTTGGGTTCGAGCGATTTTCCAAAATGTCAATTATTCTACCATATGAGCCAGTTGCAACATTTGCTTAAACATTGATTGAAATTTAAACATTGATTAATTTCTGATTTCTCTTGAAAAATCATAGAGTAATCAACGTTTAAATTTTTAATCAATGTTTAGGTCCTAAATGACCTTTTATTAACATTTTCAATGTGAGACCGTGTATTATACTACCAAGCAATTTATTCTTTCGGGTGGAAACATTGTATAAATTCTAGGTGTAGTTTTTTCTGATTTCGAATCACCAAAAAAATAAGGATTGATTTGTAAATTCATGAGGCATTTGGTATCTTGTCCCTATTCTCCTGACTGGTTTGTACTTGCACCATTTTCATGTTCTTCTACATATATCTAAGCTACCATAGAGAACGTGAAGGTTCTAATCCTTTGTTATTAAAAATTTATGTTACAATAATATTGCAGTGTCACCTGTTAGAATAACAAAGAGCAATATTTAAAAACACCATCATCAGAAATTCGTCTAAAACTTCCAACCTGTATGTGATGCAAATGGTATTCTGTCTCAGCTAATTCCATTAATACTACATTATGCGTGCCCCTTGCAATTGTACTTCAGATTTCCATTTGTTTAGATCCTTTATTTACAACGTGTTTTCCGTTCAATGCTCCAACGCACTGTTGAAGAATTTTCTTTTTAATCGAACTGTTATGGGATTTGCAGTCATTTTTACTCGTTTCGAGGCAATAAAATTAATACGTATTGATTTTTAGTTAACTGTGTATTGCTTTATTTTGAACTAACGGAATTGAAGTTCTAATTAACACTTGAACGATGGTTTTGAGAATAAAAACTCTTTACATGATACAAATCCAGGCGATGACACTCTAAATTCCCAACCAAACGTTTAGCTTCTTCGGATGAATTTGTTTCCCTCCAAAATTAACAGTTATCCCGGTTAACCTCTCCATTAAGTGAAAAAGTGCATTCGTCAAAAAAGCAAACGTTGAACAAGAAATTTGGGTTATTTTTGATAAGCTCGGCCATTATTTCGCACAACTCTTGCCTTCGATCCAAAACATCATCATTCAATTCATGAATCAATTTAATTTTGTACGGATAGAACTTGTTATTATATAAAATTCTGAAAACGTTAGATTGGCTAATACCGGAAGCTGCAGAATGCTGGAGTACAAAATGCGTGTTTGGCATGAGTCGGACATGTCCCAATACTGCCACAGAAACACACATTCAGATACATTATATTAATAAGAATATTTACTGATTGGAATAATTCAATTTTTCTCATCTCCAATCAATTAAATTATCAGAATAAGAGAAAAAGCGAACACATAGTTCACAACCTTTGGCATCAAGGATTAAGTATAAGGTATCATTATCTATTCTATCGAATTGCCCTATTCAATTATCGAGGAGTTTGAATACTTCATCCTTTCATTTGACGCTGAAACCCTTAGAAATCCAATCAGATAAATAAATCCTCATCCTTCTCACAAACTCGTTTCAGCTCTTAGCGTTTGAACTAGCTCGAATTCTGAATTCACCATTTGAATACAAAGTAATGCCAAATTTAAACTTACATCATTCTAGAGTTGTGCTCTGTTATTGGCCATCATGGTGAAATAAAACACTTGATAACGTTAAATCTCAGTCGTAGTCATCTATTGTATCGATGAAAATAATGATTATTGTGTGAATTTCGTCATTTTAATATAAAATATTGAGATAAAAATTTTAAAATTGAAAAATAATCAATAAATTTTTAAGATGAAAATTTTGAAAGAACAGAGAAAAAAGTCAATCGGTAGGAAGAAATTGTCTTGTTGAGGAATATCAGATCATGGAGTGGTCTAGGTTTCGAAGAACTGTTAAGAAGGGCTGAGGATATGGATACCTACGTTTGCCAGAGTGATTGCTGACCTCCACTAGAGGAGAAAGCAGTGGAAGAAGAAGAATTTCAAAAATAGTCATGTGCGGACAAATGGCCAGAATTGAATAATTCCTTGATAAGTCAAATCAAAATCATTAAAAATTTGAATTTGTACAGTTTCTTCCCATATCATAGACAAATACTGAAATACTGAAACGCCCTGTTGAATAACAGTAATTGAGAAAAACTTGGAGGAGTGGGAAATAATAAATAAGTTTTGAATGTTGAAAGTCTCCTTGTTGGAGAAACTCTGTATCTAAGATATCTATGAAACATAATTTTTTTGACGTTGTCAATATTTCGAAGAAATTAAATTTTGATGTTGTCAGTTTTTATGAATATATTTTACGAGACAATAGTTATTTGAAGCCTCCTTTGGAATCATATTTGTTTACCATTCTCCATATTAGACGTCTTTGTTCACTGGGTAGGTGTTCTTTGGAGACGAAACAATTTGGCGACCGTGACAGGACACCTTCAGATTATGGAGAAGGTGAAGAAGATGCTTGAGGCTCAGAGAGTATCATTCACTCGAATTTATGATGCGGTGATCACACTGCTTGGTGAGAAGAATGTTAATTTAATTGAAATTCGAGGAAATGTTCGAATATTGGACCAGAAAATTGAGTTGATTGCTGATTTGGGCAAACAATTGCTAGATCATATCCTAGAGTCAGAAAGCAGCGAAGAGAGTACTTTGCTTTCCGAAATTGAATCAGCAGATAATTTTTTGAAAAAATATCATGAACTCAAGTTGATTGTTGAGAGTCATTCACCGAATCATTCCGATGAAACAAGTAACGTATGTTCCACCCACACGAAGCGTAAACTGAAGCTACCTACTATAGAATTCAAGAAATTTGGAGGTGATATCAGAGACTGGCTTCCATTCTGGAGTCAGTTTAAGCGAATTCACAATGATGAAGATCTTCCCGTTGAAGACAAGTTTCAATATCTTTTACAAGCTATGATTCCGAACTCTCGTGCTCGTCAATTGGTTGAGAGTTATCCACCTAGCGGAGACAATTATCCCAAAGTTATTGAAAGCCTTGAGAGTCGATTTGGCCGAAAAGATCTTCTTGTTGAAGTTTATGTTCGAGAGCTGTTGAAATTGGTCCTGACTAGTATTGGGAATAGAAATAAGCTTAGTTTTCTCTATGATAAGCTAGAATCCCAGTTGCGATCATTGGAAACTCTAGATGTGACATCAGATACATGCGCAGCAATGTTGTACCCACTGGTGGAATCTTGCCTCCCCGAAGATTTGATAAGGGTATGGCAAAGGAGTAGTCATTATGATGTTGAATCCACTTTGAAAATACGTTTGGATAACCTGATGATCTTTCTTAGAAAGGAAGTTGAAAATGAAGAACGCATTACTTTGGCGGTTGCTGGTTTCGACATGCAATCTAAAACAAAAAAGATTGTGGATTGTCCTCCTGTAAAAAATGCTCTTCCAACAGCATCTGGACTGATGAATAATAAATTCCAGAAGAAATGCCACTTTTGCAACGGAAGTCATTGCAGTGGAGATTGTTCAGATGCCAGAAATTGGACACTAGCTGATCGTAAGAAGAAATTGATTGAACGGGGGTGCTGCTATCTATGTCTTAAATATGGTCACATTGCAAGAAAATGCAGAGTAAATTCGGTGTGTTCAATCTGTAATGGAAGACATGTTGATATCATGTGTACAAAGACTGATGAAACAACTACGAAATTTGTACCTGCTCCAAAACAGTCAAATGTACCTTCTCGTGGATGTTCTCCTAAGCAATTAGTTGAGTCGAGATGGTGGGAGGGTCCGGAATGGCTAAAAAAATCCCCTGAACAATGGCCTTCTCAAAATTATTCTGTCGAAGAAAATGTTATCAATACTGAAAAAAGAAAGTGTGTGACTTCTTCAATGTTATTTTCAAACCAATGTTCTTCATGGTTTTACGAGCGTTTTTCAGGATTCGAAAAAATCGTGAGGATATTGAGTTGGATACGAAGATTCATTTTCAACTCTCTTAACCGAAATGAAAAGAAAAGAGGTCCATTGTCACTGGCAGAGCTGATTTCGTCCGAAAACTGCATCATAAAGTTTATTCAAGAAGAGGCATTTGAGGGACTGAATGATCCCAAACTGAAAACTTCATGTGCTTTTATTGATAATGATGGAATAATACGACTTTCAACGAAAATTTCTGCCCGAGAAGATTCGCGAGATTTCCGTTTCCCAGCTGTTTTACCCAGCAAGCATCCAGTAGTCGATAAAATTGCTCATGAACAACATGTGAAAGCTTCCCATGTTGGTGTACAGGGCCTGCTGAGAGAAAGATTTTGGATACTTAAAAGAAGAAAAACACTTAGATCAATCGTTACAAAATGTGTTGTATGCAGACGATACAATGGAAAATCATCCGAAGTTTCACCGATACCTTTGCCAAGAGATAGAGTGAGAGATGCAAATGTATTCGAAGTCGCAGGTGTAGATCTTGCCGGTCCACTTGGCTTGGATTGGCCACTGGCTCGAATAGAAGAAATGATTCCAGGGCGAGATGGTAAAATTCGAGTAGTTCGCTTGAAAACAGCTACGGGGTCATTATTGAGACCAGTGCAAAGAATTTATCCCCTAGAAATCAATAGTCGGGATAACGAAATAGATTTCCATGCTCTAAACAAAATAGGACAAGAAAAAATGAAAGAAGAGAAAGGAACGAAAAGGGACAGAGAACCAGAAGAACAGAAAAATGAAAAAGATGACAAACCCGCACATGAGAAAAAACCTGTGGTCACAAGATATGGGAGAATTGTCAAACCCCCATCGAAGTATACAGGGTGATTTGGAATTGAGTTACTCCTCTGATGTTTTGTAACTCAAGGTGGGAGTATGTTGGAGAAACTCTGTATCTAAGATATCTATGAAACATAATTTTTTTGACGTTGTCAATATTTCGAAGAAATTAAATTTTGATGTTGTCAGTTTTTATGAATATATTTTACGAGACAATAGTTATTTGAAGCCTCCTTTGGAATCATATTTGTTTACCATTCTCCATATTAGACGTCTTTGTTCACTGGGTAGGTGTTCTTTGGAGACGAAACACTCCTCGTCCAGAAACAAATTGGCTCATTTGAAGTTTTTGTTACAGGTAGGAAAGAAATTGATGAAGTCCGATGGGGTTTCGTGATACGATGTTAACTTTGACTTTTGAGAATAGTAAATTATTCATTTCATTCGATATTCAGTATCCAAACCGCGTGAAAGCAAAACGAGTAGCTGGAGGAAATTAACATATTTCCCTACAATGTATTTCACTCTGCTTCACTCGCTTGAGTATCATGTTGGCTGTGAATCCGAGCGGCAGTTCTCGTTGTTTAGATAGGTTTTGTATCATTTTGTATCAGTTTATCAAGCATTCAGAATTACTTTAGACTTGCAGTTTCTAGTTTATTATTTGAAATAATTCATCTTTGAAATCCTTCAAGGAAAAAATTGACCATAACCCGAAATTTTCACAGTATCTATTTCTGTTTACTTTTTTCAATACTTCAGATTCGATCGAGATGACTATTTTCCTTTGGATATAAAACAAAAACAACTATTTCAATCTGCTTGTAACCAGAAGTCAGCGAAAATTCGAAAAGAATATAAAATACCAATAGGGCTATCACACATGAGTTCGCCGCTAGAGGCGCTAGTGTCCGATATCTTGATAGTTTTTCATGAATTATTACACTGTTGTTGGTGGCGTACCCAAGGGTGCGCATATGCATATGCGTATATGGGGGATATATCCCCGTCCAGGAGGAATATCCACTATATGTCACTATACTGACTACACCTACCTACTTCCCCTTGATTCTCACGATGTTCTGTGAACATTACAGGATATCTTCTTTCGTGGGAACCAGAACATGAAAAAAAAACACTCAATAATTTAATTGTGTAAAAATTTAACCAGTGGTATTATCAAAGGGTTTCATCTGATCTGACTGTCGTAGGCTTGATCATAATTTACTTACGGGCTATAAATGCCAAATTGATGATCTAAATAAAAAATCGATTCTAAAGTAAAATCTCCGAACTACTCGAATTGAGAGAAAGGTACATAAATTCAAAGAACATCGGAAACGAATAATCAACATGTTTTTTCTTTATCCCCCCCCCCAAGTCGTATGTCTGGGTACGCCACTGACTGTTGTATGTAGTTTTCATTGAATATTTAGATTAATTGTAGCAATCATGAATTATGGTTCAGTGAAAAAGAGAACCAAATTGAGCGGATTAAAAGAACAACACTGCATCAAAACACATTTATTGCTGAAAGTATGCTCACCTATTTACCGAATTTACAGTTGTAGTTTATTTTGTTATAGACTCCAAGACTTTGATATAGGAATAATAATTTCAATGAAAACGTAAATGAAGTGATAGGAAACAATATAGTTTCTACTGTTGAGTTATCCTCTGAGAGTGTATGTAGTAGTGTTATTTACTTTGAAAAGAATTTCGCCAGATAACTTGGATGTAGTAATTATTTTAAACTTAGTTTTTAGAAGTTTACAAAGACAATGTGGGAATGCCTGGGTGTGCTGCAGTTCATGGAAAGAAGTAGATTGTAGAATATGATGATGAGCAGGTACTTAGTGGCTCTATGGACTTCTTCTCACAAGTTACTCTTTTCTAGAGAAATTCACTCAGAGCACACAAAACCATTATCATAATATTTTATGAATATTGCCATTGGATTAGAGGGAAAAATTATTCAGAATATGTGTGAGGGTGCTGCTAGTAAAGGGCCAAAACCAGTTCGCAAACACAAAGATAGCTTGTATATGCTATGCAATATTTTAAAGTTTAAAGAGCATTTCGAATGGCGTATCAAAAAACACCTACAGAAAAAACAGATGAAACAAAAAAAAACAGAAATCTTTAAATATGAGTTATGCACTTGTGGAATGTTTTTGTTAGGAACAGTGTAAACTTTTGCTTTTCAGAGCAAACTATGATAGTACCTCATGCAACAGCGGCACCAACTGGTCAGCAGAAAAACGGTAGGCACCATTAACACCGCCAGTGTTCAAAAAGTGTTTAGCGGATGTGGGAAATTAGGAAGCGCTAGTGTAGTTAAAGGATTCATTTGCAATCTGCATTCAGTGGTTTTAATGGTGGTTATAATTGATTCTATTGTGGGTTATATTTATTATGTGTTGTATGTTGGAAAACTCTTCAAAAAAATCATGGAAAAATTTGTGTCGTGGAAAGTTGTCTAATTGGACGCAAAAAAAATTGATGTTAACAAAATATGTGTTCTCTATCCTTAGAACTAATTACTGATCTTATCTGAAGTAATATACAAAAGTGCCAGCACATGAGCATTTTTTTGTTATATGGAGATTCAAATGAGTTTTTTTTTATATTGTTACTTTTTGATGACCTTGAATTTGAATGGCCTCCCAGAAGAGAAAATGAATAAGTATATGTAATAACAAAATATGGGATTATTCTATTAGTAAATGAGGTAAAAATTATGTATTCCGGCTAGTTTATTCCAGTGAGCAATGCTTATTGTGGAAAAATATTTAGTTATGAACAACTTCGTACGAAGGAAAGGAACCAAATTTGCATGGATTTAATGAAAGCAGAGTTGATAATTGGTGTCAATTTGAATAAGCGAAAGGTACAAAAAATGGTTGAATCTGTGAAACAACAAACTGAAAAATAAATTGCTATATTAAATTCTGTTGGTTTTTGATAATATAGGTAAGTCAAGTACTCAATAAATAAATACTTGACTTAACATTGAAAAACTAATACTTGACTTGAACTTGAGTTGATTTCAAGTCAAGTAGCTTGAATATCAACCCAAGCCGTGAATCCCTAAATATAGGTAATGAGAATACAATTTTTTGTTGATGTTAATATAAAATATAACAATCATGTTATAAAAAAATAAATAAATGACGTCTTCATTCCACAAAGAGAAAAAATAGAAAAATACACGAACCCATAACCTAGCAGCGGAAGGCGAATTCTAGCAGAATGTTATTCAAACTCATCCCTCCCTCTCTCTTTTATTTTATTATATTTACTTTGATAACTTCTTGTTTCTCACGAGAAATATACAAAATTCCTGAAAAAAATATTTTTTTCTCCCGATAATAGGGTCATTCGATCTGGTAACCCAAGGAAGGAAACACATTTGGTGTCAATTTTGAGGGAAATTGTTTTAATATCAAATCTTTGAATAACCGAAAGGTACAAAAGATGGTCGAATCTGTGAAACAACAAACTGAAAAATAAATTGCTATATTAAATTCTGTTGGTTATTGATAATATAGGTGAGCATTCACGGCTTGACTTGATATTCAAACTAGTTGACTAGAGCTTGACTTGAAATCAATTCAAGTTCAAGTCAAGTATGTATTAGTTTTTCAATGTTAAGTCAAGTACTTAATAAATAAATACTTGACTTAACATTGAAAAACTAATACTTGACTTGAACTTGAGTTGATCAAGTCAAGCCGTGAATCCCTAAATATTGGTAATGAGAATACCATTTTCTGTTGATATTAATATAACAATCATGTTATAAATAAATAAACGATGTCTTCATTCCACAAAAAGAAAAAATAGGGAAATACATGAACTCATCACCTAGTAGCGGAAAGCGAAGTCTAGCAGACTGCTATTCAAACTCAACCCTCAACCCTGTTATTATGTTTTTATTATATTCAGTTTGATAATTTTTTGTTTCTCACGACCAAAGTGCAAAATTTCTGAAAAAATTATTTTTTCTCCCGATAATAGAGTCATTCGATCTGGTAACCCAAGAAAGCGAACACATTTTCATCTTGTTTACTTCTTGCTTTATCTCTATTAGTTCTTGTTGACGTTCTCTATAATATTCACCTTAGAACATAGAATATACTTGAAGAAATGTATCCTCTAGCTACACTGGCATCACCAATTTGCGTCAGTTCAACAGACGCATTTGGGAAGGGAAGATTATTTTCCTTATCTCTACCCTCCATAACCTCCAGAATTAGGGGAACGTACAAAATCACAACGGAGTTAGTAGTTCATTTTCTCTTGAACCCTTGGGCCGTTTTTAGCAATTAATTCTTTAAATTATAGCTTGATTCCTCGGGAACATAACTGTTCAGTTGCCGTGCTCATTTAATTCCTTTTTTATAATATACAAGGGTGAACAAAATGAATGAAGAGTATGGTATTATTCAGAACCCTGTGTAGTGATTTATAGATAGACGAGAATGTTTACGAACAAAAATATACTCATATAAGCACCTATTTACAACATGTGTAGGATGTTCAACATCATGTCTGTAATGATACATTGATGGTGTTTAAAAGGGAGCTCGAAGCTCCTTGACATCTATGTCATAATATATTATTAACAAGCACATATAGCTTGAGTTTATGGAGTAGAAATTCAGCAGAAGAACCTGAAACCGCAGGGCCCGCTCTAGAGGGTCGACAAATATTGGAGGGCGGAATTTTCTACTTTATACGAGAAATCCGGATTCCCAGGAGAATATATCGAACAATTTTTCCAATGTCGACAAATTTCACACATGGTTTTTCATATCGAATTGACTAATGTTGGGCGTTGGCGCTAAAGATGCATTCAAGTCAAACTAGTTTGATTTTACTCATAAACTCGACTTGAAAATCAAAATTTTTATGTGAAAAAATCTTTAGGTTTGGCTTGAAATCAAACTTCTTCAAACAGTTTGAAGTTTGAATATCATATTGCGCAACGTGTCTGAAATTAGTTATAGTTCATATTCTTCAACGACATTTAATAAAGAGCCACAAAAAATTATATGAAGAAGAATTTTCGCAGGAAGCAACACCTTCTAGATCTAGATCAAGTAGAATTTGCAGTAGTAACAACATAAAATGATTGATCCAAAATTTTCAAAATAGTTTTTGGACGGCAGCTCCTTTATTCTTGAAGTTTAAAATATGTGGTTTGTTTTATTTTACTTATGATTTTTTTAGCAGGGAACTCTAGTGCCAGATTTCTTGTTCACAGCATTCACTTAATTTTTAAGTACTGAAGTAAGAACTTTACTTTTCACGAAGAATTTTGGGGTTACAAGTTGAAGTTAATTACAAAAATTTAAAAATGCATTTTCTTTTTGCTTTAAATTAATGTAGGTATTTGTTGTACCTTTTTACTTACATGAATATGTTACCAATTCAAGGTATAAATACTAAATAAATTATTTTTCAAACTAGTTTGACACTCAATTTGAATTTTCAAACTTGTAATTATTGTCCAGTTTGATTTGACTTGAATCATTTATCAGAAAGATTGAGTTTGACTTGAAATCAAGTAAATCTCAAACACTCGAGTCAAACTTGTGCAACTCTAGTTGGCACACTAAAATTCAAAATAATGGTTTATCCACATCATCCGATTATTTTACTCAATCTTCTTGGAAGATTTTTGGATTTTCAACAAAAAATATCATATAACACATAGTCGAAATATCGACGGTAATTCTTCAATTCAACATTTTGTGTTTTTACGAAATATATCAATTTTTTTTTTATAAAATTAATCACACTCCAGTTATCCTCAAGTTTGATTACATAGGTATATCAAAAATAATGAAATCGGTTATAAAACAGGAATTTTCTGTGCCAAAAAATTTCCTGCTGCGGGTGTGGTAAGCAGATAAACACATATTATAAGAAGAAGAGGACAAAATGTTAAAAAAACTCGCTATAAATAATTAAACAATTAAGTCATAGCAAATGTTCAAAATGTTGTTCAATACATTTCACACTGAATCTACAACCCTGCGTAGTTCAGAACGTTTTTGACCAATTTCTGCACAACGCAATTTGATTCTATTTAATAGATCTTCTCGAGTTTGAACGCATTTTTGATAAACTTTTTCGTTCAATGTGTTCCAGGCATAACAATCCAAAGGAGTAAGGTCAGAGCTCTTTGGTGGCTCATAATAGCCGGAATGTAAAAAAAATTCTTGTGTTATAGCCAAATTTATGCGTTTTTGGGATATGTAATAAAATTTAATGAGGCTACAAAAGTAACTGGAGTGTGATTGATTTCATTAAAAATAAATGAGATATTTAGTTAAAACACAAAATGTTGAATTGAAGAATTACCGTCATTATTTCGACCATGTGTTGCATGACATTTTTTGTTGAAAATCACATGAAAAATCTCGCCTTGCAGTTTTGAACTTCTTAAAGTAGGCACCCTGTATAGTCGAAACTTAGCAGAAGAACCTGAAACCGCAAACTCCATTCTAAAGAGGCGGCAAATATTTTGGGGAGCGGGATTTTCTACTTTTTCCGGTAAATTTGCATTCCTAGAAGAATATATTAGATAATATTTTAATACTCTCAACGAATTTCACAGATAAATTTTCATATCAAATTCACAATTCACTAACCTTAAACATCTTTGTATCAAGAACGTCTGCAACATCTATTCGTCTATATCTATATTGTAACGAATTCGCAAGCCCTACGCCACTGCCTCTTTCTAGAAGGTACCGGACCCACCGAGAGCTCGATAGAAAGATCAAGACGCTTCTAGAGAGAGATGCGAGCGGTATATAACCAATCGAAGCCGCAGAGCAGGGCAGTGCGACAGAAACGGCGTACGGAGTGCCGTACACTCAATTAGATATAAGTTGTAGAAATAAATTAATGTAGTAGTGAAAATAAATTAGTGTGATAGTTGAAATAAATCATCTTTAAATAGTTATTTATAGTTTTGTACCTGAAATAAATTAGTGTTAGCCAGAAGTACCGATTTAATTAACCGAAAAACGTTACAATATCTTAGGTTGTTATACCTAGTATGCTGTTGGGCGCATTCGAATAAAAAATATGATTCATCCGCATCATCCGATTATTTTACTTATCATCTTATAGAAAAAAAATGAAATGTTTGAGCGTTTTATAAAGTCGAAACTCAGCAGAATAATCAGAAACCTGAATTTAATGCATATAGTTCACAATTTATTCATTAGAATTCAGTAGATCACGTGAATAGTGAATGCCCTTTAAATTTTGATGCCTTGATAATAATATTGATTTCATTATTTCTTATATTCCATAATTCAAGTTCAGTTATCTTTTGCAAGGGCGCCGAATTGTATTTTTGTCGTGGCGCAAGTGCAGAAGAACTAGAGCGGCACTGTTCATATTAATCTCTTGAGAATCATCTTTATACAATTTTCTGCCTTGTAATTGGGAATCTATCGTGGTCATACAATAAATCCTTTTTTATCACCTTAAAACAGAGAAGAGTGAATTATGACATCTGCCATACCCTTGTCATGATGTTCGGATACGAGAGATATGATAAAGAAGAAGAATAGGATCGGATTTTCATTATTTATATTAAACTTTCGGTTATGAAAACGCTAGTATATTACTGAACACAAATGAAAATACCTCTAGCCGGCATGAAATTGATGTTCTTAATATCATCTTGAAATTAATTTGTTGGTAGAAATACAAACGGGCGTTTTCTGTCTGAAATTGCCTATCGTTCAAAACAGAAGATGTGAAGAGATACTCACACTTGGCGTCCTTTCAAGCGGACGTCTGTTGCGTAATTGGCGAAAAAGAGCTCTTCCTGAAAGACGAGGGGTTGGAATTCGTTTAGTTTCGGGAAAACTTACCGGAAGAAATCTCTGGCAGACAATTATATCAACGTCAATTTTGAACGTCAGCCAAAACCTTCGTCTATACGAAAAAAATTGGTGTTACCGATTTCTTCTTGAATATTGTTGAATTTCAGTGATAAAAGTGAATAAACTAAATTTAAATGATACTTACTGATCTACCAATCTATTCATAATAAAAACGCTGATCCGTAACGCTACAGGTATAAAGCATAACTATACCTACTCTTATTATTATTTTATTATGATCTCCACTGAAAAAATTGAATGAATCAAAATGAATATCTGAAATATTTAATTATCTGTTCTTTGATCCGTGATCCTATTTTTTATGTCAAAACGACATCCCCCGAACGAAATGACCTCGAAATTTTTCAGGTTTTCAAGTTTGGAACACAAATAAGAATCGCCAAAATGTCTTGCATCTGTATATAAAACCTTTACCCGGACAGAGTGTTTCACGACTAAATATTCGTGAAACACTCAAAGCTACAACCAAATCTTGACTCAATTTCAAACACCGGTAATTATTAATTATTCTATTCGACAATTTTATATACTTCATATACTTTTGAATGAAATTTTCATCAAGGATAATATTCTCTCGTATATACGAGAAAACTCCCTCATCAGAGGTGATTGGTCATTAAAATTGATATATGAAAATCAAATGGAAATCACAACATTTGTATAAGAAATATTCATTTCCTAAGAAACTCGGAGATTTTATTGTTTTCCTTAATTGAAGAGCAAGAAAGAATGAATACAGACAAAAAAAATTTTTGCAATCTTATGTAGAGCGGTATGGGTTTCGAAAATGCTATTGAAAAATAATAAAACATTCACACATGATACCTTGAGGTACTCAAAAAAAAAGGAAAAAAAAAGTGGGACTATGTTAGGGCAGATTCAATATTCTATATATCCTAACAAGCTTCGTTTTCGAAATACTGGGTGTTAGAGTTTGAGAAAAAACAGGTTTTATTTATCAGTCGAGTATTATTAGGTACCTACATTCTTTAGTTTTTAGGTATTGAAGCCTAGTTAATATAATCTTTGGAATTAGGTAAGTGTTTCCTGCCAAAATTATCCAGTGGCGTAGATATAGGCGTGCGATAATCCTGTTCCTAATAGACCACTCTCTTTTTAAAAAAAAATTATTTAATTTCCGAAATCAACAGAACTTTACTACAAAAAGTTTCTTGAATTTTTTTAGTGTACCATTTTCGAGATAATCGAGTACAAAGCAAACATTATCCAAATAAATTAATTTTTAAAAATTCCTATAAGTGATATATGAAAGTACAAAAATTGACGTAGTGAACGCTTTCAAATTGAAATTATTTGAATATTTCAGAGAGAAAATTCATCAGACACTCAAACAAAAAATATTCTGCACAGAAATTTCTTATCGTTTTAGTGTCTGAGGAATATTTTTTCAGAAATGATCAGTTAAATGCCACCTGAAAACAGTTGATAAACTACGTCAATTTTATACTTTCATTTATATAAGTACTTATTCAATAATGACAAAATTTTAAAAATTAATATTTGTGGATTTTTATGGATTGTTTTTGCTTTGTACTCGATTATCCCGAAAACGGTACATAATATGGAAAAAAATTCAAGATTCTTCTGTTTTAGTAAAATACGGTTGATTTACGCATTGAAATAATTTTCTCGAAAAAGAAACAGGGATGTAGATTTTTAATAGGCGAAGGATCATCGAACCCCTATATTTACGTCACTTGATAATTTTGACAGGAGACACCTAATTTGAAACATTATATCATCTAGACAATACCTCAAAAATTAAAACAATGAATGCAATAATACTTGAGTTATAAGTGAAACACTACTTTATATCGTTTTCGAGGTACAAGATGTTAAAATTTGAAAAAAATAGTATTAGGATATAGGTTTATAAAAAATATTTTTCATGAAAAGAGTTATTCTATTCGACTTCAACGTTATTGATTTAACTGGACCACCCTGTATGCATCTAATCCGAAAGAGATGAATTATCATTACATAGGGGAAATGCGGACAAAATGAACTTTTAAATTGTTTCAAAAGTGGTGCCGTAAAGCTAGGGGTTTCACAGTGATTCAGTTTCTGCTAGTGATGATGGCAATCCTGCGAAGAAATTGACATCCTACTATCTGTTTTATTGGTGCAATAGCTACAAATGTGTTGGTTGAATTTTTTTGTTCGCTTGGTTTCTGAATTGCTTCTGGAGACTGTCATTACGATATTCGTTTGTTTTTTAATGTATTCTTGTTGGTAATGTGATGACGTGATACTATGTATAAGTTTTAAGATGAATATTAGTTTTGTTTTGAAATTATGCTTCAATATCTCAAAAATTATGTATTGGACAGAATGACATACCATACTGGTGCACAGTATGTCATTTTGTCCGATACATGTCAAGAAAATATATTTTTGGAAATAATATGGAATTTTCATGATTGATTTTCACGTGGAACTAATGAACTCATTTTCATGTTATTTTTTAACTCCTTTTGCACGTACCATACGTGATATAACGTGAAATTCTGGTATGTATCTTATAAAAAAAACGATATCCTTTCCTAATGAAATTCTTTCACCACTTCCTCGGTGACAAGGCATAAGAAAGCCAGAAGCTCGCAAATGCAAGTTAACGCCTTATTTTGACAAAAACAACATTTCACCCAGGAAGAAGAAACAAGAAATTACTGAAACATCATTCAATGATAAAAAAAACCTTGTGATAAAAAAACAAGGTCGTTGAAAAATAAAAAAGTCGTTGACGATGAAGAATTTTACACTGAACCGTGTTAAATTAACAATAAAAATGAAGATGTCGATGACTGCCCCTGCATTTATTGCAATGATGTTTTTTTTCGTTTCATACCTGGTGAGTAGGTGAGCAGGTGAGCATGGGCTTATACGTAATATGCTACTGTCTCGAGAACCAAAACCTTCATATTTTCGAACTTTGCATTCAAATATTATGTTTGTCATTATGTATATTTCTAGTATGTCATTTTGTCCTTAGTATACGGACAAAATGGATTTTGTTAGAAGTCAAAATAATTTCTAATATCTTTTATTTGTGTAGTTTGATTCAATATTCAGCTTATAATACTTGAAAACAATTAACCAAAGTTAGTATTTAGCACCAAAATTGGAGTATTATTGTAATAACTAAAAATATTTGATTGAAAAATAAAACAGTAGGTATGTCATTTTGTCCAAATTTCCCCTAAGCTCTATATTTTCAAACTACACAGGAATCAATACATGAACATTAAGCTGTCTTGAAGTCATCCATCTGAAACATGCCACCGTCAAAATGTTCCGAAACAATATAACGGAAATCAAGAAATCCATTCAACTCACTCAGACAAAGGAAATCTTCTGTGAATTCAGTTTCCACTTTGCTGGATAAGCTAGAGAATGTCAATTACTGACCGGCCGTTCTCAGCACAGGAACTTCAATTGTTACGTCCGTTGTTCCGCAAATACATCACGATAACAAACACCCAGCCTACGAAAAAGTACTTGGACACAAAATACGCGAATACCTAATTAGTATTCAGTTACCTAGACCGATCCGCGAATGGGAACGAACTGAAACAACCATAGAATAAAAAGATCATTTCTCGTTGTGATAAAGTGTGGGTGAATAAATTACTTCGTCTGACCTATTTTGGTAATACGATTATGGTTCATTTTCGAATTATGGAAATTATTCAAGATGAGGATGGAACTTGAGACAGGATATTTCATCATAACCGCGTAGTTCGTAGTTTTCTTTCCAGAAGTATGTACGACCAAAAAAAAAGCACTTTAAATTTGATACTATGCGTATTGAAATATCACGGTAGACTTGAAACCAGGATCTATGTGTCAAGAATTTCACTCTTGAAACGGAATATAATATAATCAAAATCAGTCCCGCACAGAAAGGTTTGGAAACAATATTTTTTCCGAAAAGATTTTATTTACTCATGCATAACAAATATTCAAAGGTATCGTCAAAATCGAATAAGTAGAACGCAATATATTGAGATCCTGAAATTTCAAGTTATTTTTATGTAGGAGTAGGAACGGTCAAAAGTGCCTAAATAAAAGAACTCACTACTCGATCCAACAATTCCTATTAATTAAGTTTCATCAACATCAGACTTGAAAATATCAAAATTATACATTTGCGTATGATCAACACGTACCTGTCATCTGGAAAATCTGATTTTTGCATGATATCGAAAATGTGCGGCACACAGACAGATATGAAACCTGAGTTGTTCAAGATGATCAGAAATGCATTTTGCTACAGACAGACAGATGGACAGACATATATGAAACCTGAGTTATTCAGGATGGCCAGAAATGCATTTTGCGAGTGGAACTTGTGCAATAAGAAACCGCAATGTTTTCATTGTCATCGATAGACTAGGAAGGAACTCTACCAATGAAAAATTTTCTACCTTTTATTAACGGCTATAAAAGTGTGAATAAAAGGTAGGTATGATAGTTGCAACGTGGTTTAAGTTTCTGGTTGTGAGAAATGATAAGTCTTAGATACAAATCCAGAAGCGCATATTTTTTTCATCACAAGGCTTACCATTTTCTCATTTCACATTCCTAAGCAAATTTCTATAGATGTACCGTCATTAGTCATCCACGATTCACTAATTTGAAGAACCTATTCCGTGAAATTAAAAATAAAAAATGGTTCCAGTCTGACAACCACTGTTTTGAGATACAGGATGATGAAACTGTTTCTGCTGAGAATACATCAGTCGATAACTTCTGATTAAGTTATTTTTCTCAATAAAATTTTGTACAAGTGGCATACACGCTCTCTTAATCGTGAATAGATGGGGAAAATATTCCAGGAACTTATTAAAAAGTATATTAATTTTTGCTGACAATATTCACCCTGTATAACATTTGTTGAAATAAATGTATTGGGTGGAAGCCTGCATATATAACCTGGTGAATGCACTGATTAGATTTTGTTTTGCCAATTTTCAGAATATTATTTAAGCTTTATTAAGTCAACTGTAGGTAGCTCTATCAACAAATTATGACAGATTCTTGTTATTTCAAATATTTGAATTTATTCTAGTGAACGTTTTATGAATATTCCACTGCAGATGTACCGAATGGAGATGACTTTTCACTGTTTTCTTCTTGAAATTCCTAGGAAATACTAATATTCGCAAGATGATCATTTCTTGCACTTTTCTTTTCTTGCACGATGAACTTCAAATTATACAAGATGTAATATAGAAACAACTAGTTCATTAAAATTCAGTTACCTTTGTTTTCTTATATTAAGGCCTTACACGAAAAAAATTTTGAAAACCTTCAGTGCTATCGTATTTATCCTGTCATTAGTGGATTTTATATTTTCTTTCGCCACAGTAACATTCTGTACATTTATTTTTCAACGGGTTGATAAAATACATATTACAAACGTTTATTTTACATAGGAAACTGATCCTTGGAGTTTATCTGTTGATTTGATACCCGATACATCAATCAAATTCAAATCAAAATCAATGGAAAAAAGATCGAAATGAAAAGTATGACATTGCGGCACCGCCACGAAATAAAACTAATATTCTCAATTTGGTCGAATGTCATTGCATTAAAAAATTGAAGAGTGCATACACCATGTTTTCAGACATCTTGATGTCAACTAAAAATAATCAGGAAAATGATATTATTTCCATGGTTCATAACCCTTTTAATTCAATGAATAAAAATTAACTCCGCAATGTCCACGTGTTAAAAACGAAAATAAAATATGTATTTGTGACGTATATGGAGTTCGATGTCCATTAGATAATTTTCCATGACATTATTATTCAGCTTGCTACTCCGACTGTTGAATCATATTTTCTGCAATTTACCGTACGCACTGGAGGCTAAATGGAAAAATGTTCGTCTGAAATATAATTTTTCATCATCGTTACCCCTTCAGAATGAACTGTTGCCACTAGAATATTTAAGTATTCAAGCATCACGGTTCGAAATTAATGAGTTATTACATTTTCATCAGTGGTTACAGTCCAGAGAATGAAGTATTAATTTCCAATTTCCGATAGCAGATTAGTTTCCGGTTTTTCTCAATTTCGTTCGTAATAATCACGCAAAATCGACACGATGTGTGTTTCAATAATTCGCTTCATGAAAATCTCCGGAATGCTCGTGGAAATTCATGTTTGCTACATAATGACATTCATCATTGTTATCTGGTGGAAAACATCGCAGAGAACAGACGTCAGAGCAACTGTAAGGTTCCTTTCACACGGTGAGACGTACGGCTCTCGCAAATGAGCGAGAGCGTTTTTCGCCCATACATGCAATCCTTTCACACGGTGAGACGTACGGCTCTCGCTCATAAGCGAGATCCTTTTCCGGTTCTACATTCAACTTTTGTGAGATTTTATTATCGCGGTGTCACACATGTGTGCCGTTGGAGAAAAATTAAGGAAACAACTTGTTGTATTTTTGGATATGTTCGTATGAAATACATAAACAAATGATTGAATGTTGAATATGAATCATTTCATATCTTCATTCATTCAAAAATTTATTTATGGAAAAAACGAAATATACGAATACTGTTTTTAGTTTCATAAGGAGATTAATATTCTACGAAGAAGATATATATCTCCCTTTTGAAAAATATACCTACTCAGCCTTGATATAAGTAAAACTTCAAGTTCATATTGAAAATCTGCATCCGATGTCCCCCCTGAAAACTAAGAAACTTTCATTTGAATTTTTTTTGAATAGACTATTCTTAGTTATTCATTTTATTATATTATTTATATTATTATAGGGGATCTTTCAGAATGGGTCTCCATGTATATAATTATTCTTTGTATGTTCATTTCATTGAATTTCTCCTAATTGACTGGACGGATTTCGATGAAATTTTGTATGTATGTTCGAGTGGATTCGAGAATGGGTTTGGATCCACGTTGTCTTCATAATGTTTCTCTGATTAATTTTCATTCAATCCGAATTTTTTTTGCCGAATCCACTTGAACATACAAAAATCAAAATCCGTCCAACCGTTTAGGAGAAGTCTAGTCAAATACATACTGTACAGGACAACCTCTGTCAGGACCGCTAGTATTATCTTGCTGGGTAGGCAGATCAATACTTGTGGTACCTACTTACTCAAAATTATCCCTATTCAAGTTTTTTCAGAGCTATATAATTCATTATTTACTTTGTCAGTTCCGATGCTATGTATGATATTCATCTGTAGACGGTAGCTGACTATTCGAAGAATTCTCTACAATAGGTATTTAACCTGGTTGGAATAAATAAATTCAATTTCAACCTACCATATTTTGGTCGCGACTCCTCTTTTCGAATATGAATTCATTTCTCAGATTCCTTTTTTTTTTCAATTTAAATTAACGTGTCTCGACATATGGTACAATGTACTATTCCATTTCAGGTAATAATTTTCATGAAATATTTACGAGTATATACAGAAAAGGAAACGTTGTAGTAAAATTACATCAATCAAATATGATTGTACAATTGACATTCTTTTAGAAATTTTAATATTGCTGAGCTGAGATTGTCCTTTAAATTTTTCGAATCATGAATTTTCCCTAAACTGATTCAAAAGAATTTTCAAGTTCCGTTTTTCCTCTAAGAAATTTTTTTGAGAATGAAGAATATACAGTGTTTCTATCACCTATTATTCTAGTGGAGGCGGAAGAGATTCGTTTGAAATCTTAAATATTCCATCCTATTGTTTCTGACTAAATTACATCTCATTCGGTACTTTGAATTTCTACATATGGCCTTTGTATTGATCAAGCTTGAAATGCCGCCTCTGAATTTTGTCCGAGGCGAACTCCTACCCTGCCTACTGCCTAGCGACGGCCCTCCTATACAAGCGCTCTGGTCGAGATGCATGAGACGTGACGGCTCTCGCCCATGAGCTGTGACAGCTCATGGCTCATCGTGTGAAAGCGCCGTTGTACTCATTGCATTTCGATCCTTCGATGTCACTCTCGCTCATAAGCGAGAGCCGTACGTCCCACCGTGTGAAAGAAGCTCTCGCCCATGAGACGTGATGGCTTATAGCTCATCGTTGTAGTCTTTGCATTTCGATCTGTTGGGTCTGCCTCTCGCTCAAGAGCGAGAGACGTACAGCACACCGTGTGAAAGGAACCTAAATCGGCATACGAGATAATTTTAAAAGGTTATTCACAGAAGAAATAAATATTATTTAAACCTCATATGATTACATACAGGGTGTTTCACCATTGACCTCTATTACGGATGAGCACTGAAATTTTCGAATTTTTTCTACACAGAATAAAGAACTATTGGAGCTACATTGTGATATTGTTTTATCGAAATATAAAGGGTGCACCAAAAAAGTGTAAATAACCGAACATATGTTTTTTTTCTTATGGATATCCTTTTTTTTTTTGAGTTTTCAGATTATATGGAAAAAATGAACCCAAGGTTGTTCCATGTTTGATATGCATAAAACTTTCCATTTTTGAGATATTTCGATTTTTCATGAATTGAAGGGTGTAGAAAAACTCTGGGGAATCCGATATGAATTAATTTATTTGAATAAGAATTTGTAAATGAAACCTTATAACGCTATTTGCTATTATACTATGTTTCGACGTAGATTCTGACTAATAAAAAATGTGTTTTTAGGTTTAGTCGTGGCTGACTTTGACATTGAAATCGAAACACCCTGTATGTTCAATTGCACTTTTCATTAACGGAGGAGAAACATTGATATGTATTTCAGAGTTATTAACATTGGAATGAAGCTTTTTTTTAAATTTGAAGATTTTTTCGGATTTAGGACAAATTTTCTGGGAAAAATACGAAAAAGATATACATTGAAGCAATGTAGAATTCATAGAGTTGCACAAGTTTGACTTGAATGTTTGAGATTGACTTGAAATCAAGTTCATCTTTCTGATAAATGATTCAAGACAATTCAAACTGGGTAATGGTTACAGATTTGAAAATTCAAAATGTTTATCAAACTAGTTTGAAAAATAATTTATTCAGTAGATAAACCTTGAATGAGTAAAATATTTATGTTAAATATGGTAAGTACCTACATTAATTTGAAGCGAAAAGAAAATACATTATTCATTTTTTTTAATCACCTCCAACTTGTCACCTCAAAATTCTTCGTGAAAAGTAAAGTTCTTACTTCAATTCTTCTTACAACTGCCACTAGCGCCCCCTGCTAATAAATATTACAAGTACAATAAAACAAACCGCATATTTTTAACTTTGAGAATAAAGAACCGGTTCAGCTTTTTTGACAATTTTGGATCCAAAGTTTTATGTTGTTACTACCACAAATACTACTTTTTTCATATCGTGATGCTTTCTGGCCTCTCTGCGAAAATTCTACTTCATAAAAATTTTTGTGGCTCTTTATCGTTGAAGAACTTGTTCCACTATTGGCATTTTATACTGTTGTTCTTTATTTTTACGTAATATGCACATTCCAATTCTCATTGTTCTGGAATCGCTTGCCGCAACATCAAAAAAATTTGAGTATTTCTTTTTTTTTGTTGATTAATTTTACCTCGTCTACAAATTTTTTTCTCATAGTTTTTGAGGAGGAGGGTTTCATTACAATCAGACTCAATTTGTTCTGGTACGTATTCCGAGCTGCATAAACTACATGAAAAAGTTCAGCTTCAGACATTTCGAGTTCAGACACAATGCACAACAAACACACTTTGAAAAAAACGAAACAAGCCAAGCGTATCCTTCTAATTATGAACTAAAACTAATTTGCGGAGTAGCAGAGTACAGGTTCAGACACGTTGCGCAATATGATATTTAAACTTCAAACTATTTGAAGGAGTATGATTTCAACCCAAACCTAAAGATACAGAAATAAATTCAAGTCAAACTTTTTGACAAAAAAAGTTTTATTTTCAAGTCAAGTCAAGTTTGTGAGTAAAATCAAACTAGTTTGACTCGAATGCATCTCTAAGAATTCAACATCGAATCGAATTATGAAGGAAAAAATACTGGGTGTTGGTATCATTCCTGGTGAAACCAGAAGTCGAACGAAGAATTCATCTCTCCCAACATAGCTCAAATATAAAATTTCAATAGTTCATCTTGATTATTTCTCCAATATATACGAGTAATTAGTAATATAACCAACGGTCTTCGCAAATCACCTTGTATTGGGTTTTCCTATAAAAATCAAAATCAGTTGTAATTTGTATTATTTCTTGACCTTTCGAATGTCATTTGTAGATTATGCCATTTAATTATAAAAAGATCGAAGAATTGAATTCAACGATCATTTTTCTTCAAAGCGAAGCATACTAATACAACCGTTAAATAAATAAGAGCCTACATCTGAAGTTAAATTCGCAATTCATTTATAAAACCCAGCCAAGTTCATGAAATTCAAATCGTGATGTAGAGTTCAATTAACCCTATTCAAATTCGTTATTCATATTCGAACAAATCAATATGACTTCGTAGTGAGAGAACTTTGTTGGAGAACATCTTCCCTCGGTGACTGTATAATGAATTATGAGTACAGGAAATTTGATTTGGTGTTAGTAAATAATAACCAAGAACCGCAGGAGAATTTGATGGAATGTTATTAATAAATCGACTTCACGTCAGTGTTTTACTCTTTTTTTTTCATGCTTCACTCAAGAAAGGTGCTTATTTCAGAAGAAATGAAAGAATGCTTTTTTCTCGAAATTTGTATGAAGAATTCAAAATTGATATTTATTTTCATGAACAGAAGAGGCTCGTACGCAGTGTCCAACTGGAAACCAAGGTCCACACCCGGCAAATTTTTCTCGTGATAGATCACATCCATGAATTGTTTTATATGACTCCGAAAGAAATACAGCAGTCCTACTCAACAAACCGAACAAATTGTAATAATAATAATAATAATAGAGTTTATTTTCGGTAAATAAACAAAATACATCACTGAGGTATAAAACATTATTACCTGTATGTGATATGAAATACAATATAAATTCTTAAATTAGTTCCATGCAAAAATTATTGGGTAAAAAAAAATTTAAAAATTTCATTCATTAATAAAATCACAAAAATAACCACTTATATTGTCCATGAAGGCAGAGTTTGAAAGAAAAGATAAATAATAACTAAAGCAAACAAAACTCAGAAAAAAAAAACCGAAAACAGGGCGAAAGTTTTTGCACTGATTAAATTTGTTGGGTAGGTATATTATTTTATATTCACACTCGACACATTATGAGGCAAGAATGCGTGTCATAAATGTCATTTAAGGGTGTAGTTTGTCTCAATTCAATTCAAAGTTATTCTTAATCGTGTTATATCGTGTCTAAATCGGTTCTGAAATTTCTGTCACAGTTGAAGGTAGGTATTTGTCATAATTCATGTTTTGATAGTTTTTCAATTATTATTTATTGTATTATTGATTATTTCCCTAGTTTCACCAGTCAACCAAGCTTTCATTCGTTTTTTGAACTTTCCTATGCTTTTTATATTTTTTAGGTGATCAGGGACAACATTCAAAATTTTTGGTGCTAGGTCTAACTTCTTTGTCCTATACTTTTTTTGCATCTAGGGAGCAGGTATGTATGATCTTTTCCTCTGGTTATATATTCATGATGCAACGTACTGACGTGTATTTTCTTTGACATAATGTTTGTGAGAATTTTCAGAGCATATAATTGTCTAACATCTTGTACTTCAGAGATCTTGAATAACTGCTGGCTGGAAAAACGTGCGCTTTTTTTTATATATTATTTTTAAGATCCATTTCTGGATAACTTCCAAGGGCTTTATGTGGTTGTTGTAAGCACCACCCCATCCAACTATGCCGTAGCTGATTTGAGATTCTATTAGGGCTTGGTAAAAATTCAAATATTTTATGGAGTTTATATAATAACGAAGGTACCTAAACTTGAAGAGAAGGCCTCTTATCTTGTTAACAAGATTTTTCACATGTTGGTCCCATCTCAATTGACTGTCAATCGTGATTCCCAAATATTTAATATATTTCGTTTCAGCTATGCAGATCTCATTGTCAATGTTTAGGTCTCCGAAAGTTGGAAGACTTTGTTTGCTGGAACCAAAGACCATATATTTTGTCTTTTCAGTGTTCAAGGTTAGTTTATTGTTTTTAAACCATTTTATTGTTTCAGCAAACTTCGATCTTACGTTCTCCTTCAATTCTTCCCATGTATTTCCTTGGTATCGAATAACCCCATCATCAGCAAAACAAATTGCTTCTTGAGATTCCTTCATTTTTAGAAAGCTGTTTATGTAGATGAGGAATAAAATAGGTCCTAATACAGTACCCTGCGGAACTCCGTACTCTACTGTTTCCTCTTTACTCTTGGAATGCCCAATTTCTACAACCTGTTTTCTGTTTGACAAGTAGCTTTTTAGCAATTTATATATTGGTCCTCTAAATCCACAATTTTTCAACTTCTTGAGCAAACGAATATGGCATACAGTATCGAATGCCTTACATAAATCGATAAAAATACACAGCGTAGGAATCTTTTCATCCAGACATTCATACAACCTACCTGTTAGTTGTCTTATCGCATCTTCTGTAGATTTCCCTTCAGTGAATCCATATTGTTTTTCATCGATAATATGATATTTCTTCAGATAGTTCACTATACGTTTTTTTATGGTCTTTTCAACTATCTTTGCCAGATTTGATATCAGGGAGATGGGTCTGTAGTTCGTGATCTGTGAACGGTCGCCGCTTTTATATATTGGCCTAATTATACCTAATTTGAATGCATCAGGAAAACATCCATTTTCAAAACAGCTATTTACTAGATATGTCAAAGGTTCAGATATTTCTGATTTAATTTCTTTTAGAGTTTCAGATCTTATAGAATCGTGCCCTGCAGCCTTTCCGGATTTCAGCTGACTTATGGTATCCTGTATCTCCATTGGGTCTACAGGAGTCAAGTAAAATGAATTGCACTGTGAAATGTCAACTTCCTCGAATTCATTGGAAGAATCAATTTTTTCAGCATATAATTTTCCCACACCAGTGAAATACTCATTAAATTTATTCGCTATCTCCTTTTCCTCCCGAATAAGAGTTCCCTCACATTTGATATGTTCGATTTCCATTTTTTGTTCATTGGAATTCCCGCAAATACCATTCATGCAGTTCCATATAGCCTTCGACTCGCTTTGACTGTTTTTTATTATTTCTTGTAGATAATTTTTTTTTTGAAGTATTTATAAGTTTTTGAATTTAATTTTTGATTCTAGTATATTCCGATTTTAAGTTTGTATCATTTGGACTCTTTTTCAGCTGTATATAGAGGTTATTTTTTTTGTTAATCGCTTTCAGCAAAGAGGGTGCGATCCACTTTTTGCGAGTTTGCTCATTTTTTTTAACCTTCACGAAATGTGTGTTTCTATTTAAATGTTCCATCAGTTTTTCAATAAAAAAGTTAGTCATATTGTTAACATTTTTCTGTTCATACATTAGTGACCATGTTTCTTTACGTAGATTTTCTCGTAATTTCGAATAGTTAATATATTTTCTCACTTTCCGTTCCGCCTTTTTATGAAATAATGTTTTATCCCCTGACTCAAAAGTTACCATAATTGGAAAGTGATCTGTAATTAGATAATGCAAAATATATCCTTTTATGTGTTGTAATCGATTTTCAAGGTTGACGTCTTTAAGGAATATATGATCAATACAAGTGTTTCCTCCAGGCCTAGTTATTTCATTTATAACAGACATGTATCCGAATGTACACATCATGTTTTTATATTCTTCAACAAACTCATCATCTGCTAATAAATTAATATTCATATCTCCAACTATCATATGTGTTTTAACCTGGCATTTACTTTCTAAATAATCAAAAATATTTGTATTAAAGGTATGCACACACGTTTGAGGCGATCTATAAATAGCAGTCAGTGTAAGGCTATTATCCCCGGCTATATTTATTTCTACGGACTTGTTTTCACCTAAAGTTATTATATTGTGTGTACATTCTATATCCTTTCTTATGTATACTAACACACCGTCATTTTTATTCAATGTTCCGTTGCTATAAATTGTTCGGTATCCACTTAAGTTGAAAATTTCTGAATTATTTATTTGGAATGTTTCAGATAGTACTATTATATCGAACTTTACTGTGAGGTAGTCAAGCAAGATTAGTAACTCATCAAGATTTTTTGCAATGCTTCTAATATTCAAATGTAATATATTAATTTTTCCAAGCTTACGTGTTTGAATGTGTGAATATCTTCTATTATCCCCGTTTCATATTGAACATCTTGATAGTCTCTTATATATGGATTCATTTTACTGGTTCAATCAATTTAACTCAAACAAAACAATAAAAGAAATAATGAACAGTCAACTTAAGATCTTGTAGATCCATTCCTTAGTTCCCTACCTGGTTTGGGAACCTTTTTAAGTGGTGATTTCTTCTTGAGGACTTTGTTAGTTCTTAAAACTCTATGTGAACCAGTGAAATTGGGAGTTGGTGCACTTGGGCCTGCTGTAGCTGTACTGCTAATTTCCACATTGTCCTCTACAGTCTCCCAACCTGCTTCATCAACCTCTTGATTCTCTTCGTATAGTATATGTTGTCGTGAACTCTCTGAGGCTGAAGGTGTTGAGGGCGCACTACACGTCTTCTTTTCCTGGGGGGAGTTCAGTAGATCATCGACCGTATATTCTTTTGTGCCAACTATGAGGCGGTTACCACGTATGTAGGATTTGACCGATGTATTCTTTCTTGCCTGGAGAAGATTTGTTCTCAATATTTTGAACTCTCTGCGTTGATTTTCCGTTAGATCATTCGATAAGCTGACAGATGTTCCCTTCAATTGCTTGGCCTTAGAGAAGATGACTTTTTTCTTCAGGTTCGAAGTCAATTCTAGCTTGATTGGCGAATATTCCGTTTTTCCTAACCTATAGCAATCGTTAATATCAGTCTCAGTAAGATCAATCTTCAACAGTTTACGCAACTCTTCACAAACCAACTTGGGTGTGGTCTTGCCCACTGGTTTACTTAATCCAAAAATTATTAAGTTGTTCCTCCTATTGGCTCTTTCAGAATATTCAAGTTTTTCCTTGAAGGTAAGATTTTCTTCCTCCAAATGACCTATTCTGCTTTTCAGTGAATGGATCTCCAGTACGAGTCTTGCCTCAGCAGCTGCGATCGAGCTTTTCACCTCCTTCTTGCTGTCGACTATTTCTTCATACAATCGTTTCAGTGTGTAATCCGCCGTAGTATCCGATTTACCCTTGTCTTGCATAATCACAAATTAGATACAACGGGTGTGTTACCCTTTAGGAGGTTCCGCTCTCGTTATTTTGCGCCGAATCGATACACGAATTCGATCCAAAATGGATTCTTTGTTGTATTTAATATTTTATTCAGGGAGTTTTTTCTTCCTTTCTTATTTCTGCCTATGTAGTGACTAATGGTGAAAAGAATTCAATCACAATGCCTTCTTGATTAAATTCCGGTATTTTACCAGCCAATTTTGTGAAATATTACGGAGCGCAATTAGACGATGTTTACCACATGGAACTACAACGTAGATTACGTAATGTTCGATCTCTCCGTCATATGTCATGCAACCTTAGAATATACACTGTGTCCGTAAAGTATGCAACAAATTCATTTTAGCTAAACAGACCATTTTGAGAAATAATCCTGAAACACGTCGTTTTTTTATTTTAATTTACGGTATTTTAAAATAATAATCTAATATACAGGGTGAATTACTTTCGGGTAATGACGTCACCGTCCTTTTTTTAAAAGGAACACCCCCATTTTGTCTCAATTTTCCGATTACTCTAGCTGAGCTGATTCCAAAAATGTATCACATGTTGATTCCAATTGGTACATGGTGGACAAAAACACAATAGTTTTGTCTGTGCCCATAAAGTAATTCGTAACATTCTTTATTTCATCTCTCTTTTCAATCATCAATCTGAACCAAACAGTGCAAAGTCAGGCAGAATATAAAGCTTGGCTAAATGTAATGAAGAACTTAAATAAGATCTCTAAGCGATTTTCTACCCCCATACATTATTCCTTTCATCCGAAACTGTTGTGTTATTTTTATGTGAGCCTGTAGAGAAGTATATTGTCCATACAAATTAGTGCTCCATTAAAAGAACATCCGAAGTGGTTCTAGATATACCCTATTTATTGGATCTGACTGCCTGACTACCCAGTATATTTTCTTAATATTGGCCACACATCTTTCTTATTCAAAGCTCAAATCTATCACCTAATGATCACAAGGAATATATATATAATTTTGAAAATCTGTTTTTAGATTTAAAAAGAGCACAAAAACAGAACGAACCCTAGTAATTAAAATTACTTTCACTTGAAAGTGAATTTTTCGAGAAATTGGATATCAAAAAATGATTATAAGTCACTTTTGGTAATAAATTATTGAACCTATCGATTTCTTTCTTATTTTAAGATAACTATCCATTATTAAATAGATGATCTTTCCTTTTTTTCCTCAGACCTGACCAACCCATTGTGTGATTAATTGGCAATGAGAACCTAATTCGCTCATTCAAGATACGTCTGACTCAATGACAATCACGCCTGTCATAACTCATGTAGAATGTTGTCCTGCATGGACATGATATTGGCCACCTGATCTTTTTGCCAATTATCCGGAAGCTTATTGATTTGTTTAATTTATCCTATCCAATTGGATATCAAAAAGTGGTTATAAGTCGCTTTTGGTAATAAATAAATGAAACTATCGAGTTCATTCTGATTTCAAAAAATTCAAACCCAAAAACGACTTCCCAAACATTTTCTATCCCGTGAAAAACAAAAATAAAATAACATGACATTAGCGGAAGAATCTTTTCCACTTTTTTAATTTCAATATAGGAATTTTAAGTGAATAAACAAATTGAAAAGAAATTAATTCTTTCAGATGATATTCATATATCAAGACAAAAAAATCAATAAATTATAGAAATTACTTCGAAAATTTGAATATCTAATGTCACTTTTTAATAACAAAAATCAAAAATTAATAGCAGTTTGCTATCCTACCCCAATTGTGAACTTATATTGCCATCGTGATCCAAACATCTTAAAAAACTACTTTTTCACCCGCTCCCGGTTTTTGAAAGACTGATCAAACCTTTGTTCAAGTAATACACTATTCAACTTAACAGCGATGTCAAATCCATTTTGGTTTCTGAAATGTTGTATAGTGTAAAATTAATCAATCTATGTTATCTGGAGTTTTTAACTTGAAAAGAAAAATTGAACTGCATTTCAGAAACCCAAAATGACGCTTCACGTATAATTTACGTCTAATATTTGACTGCTGTGTTAATTGACAGAATGTCCAAATAAAAAGGGTTACTCTCAGCAACCCAATTTACGCTTTACCATAGAATTGACAGCTGTTAAGTTGAAATTCCCTAAAATTGGCCTTTCAGAAACCGTCTTCTAACAATCTCCATTGTAAGCAGCAGAAATCATTTTGAAAATCCAAGAAGCTGAGAACGAAACAAATTGAAGAAAAATGTCAGATCGAGTGTCAGATGAGGTTCTGAGAAATCATAATGCTGAATATGTTTTCTCATTTACGAATTAATCTGATAATGTTATTTTTAAAAAAGTTTTGAATTATTTGAATTTTGAAGATTAAAAGCATCAACTTGATGAAGGCAATTCAATATTATTCACCTTCACTATTTGATATAACTGTTTGTCTAGAAATACAATTGCAAGTGAACAAAATAATAAAAACCAACAAAAAAAAAATCCATTATCCAAAACTGTACAAATTGAGTAGACGGTCAATAAATTGAATAACTAAATCAACATAAAGACAGACGATTCCAAATTTGTGTATTTTTCAATACAATTTATCCATCTAGTGTCTTATAGCTTCATCAACTCAAAACTTGTATATTTATTCCATAGAAATTGCATTTTAGGAACCGTAGGCTTACTGAAGAAGACTTTGTCTCTAGTACAGATTTACAAGAAAAAAATTTAGTATTATAGTTAAGTCTCGTTCTTCCATTTTTCAAATCCCTAATGAGCACTTTGAAATAAAATTGAAATTATTTTTAATAATGACTTTTGTAGAGAAAAACCTGATCTAGAAAAGTCACCCAATTAGTACACATAGGTCTCATCGACATTCATCTCAGAAATTTTGTGTGTCCTTATTACTATTCAAGATTTCCGAGGGTGTTGGCATCCCTCTACATGTTGAATATATAACCACGAATTTAGTGTTACAATGAGTCGTCATTTTCCGGAAGAACTTCTAATGAACAATGAACATGAGCAAAACGAGTACCTCAAGAGAAGCGCCGTATGGGAATTAAATTTTGTCAACTCATTCGACCAGTTGAAGCCGCATATCAGCAATAACAAGACTAATGAGGATCATCGAAACTCCAATATCTGGTTAATCGGCTCAGCGCCTGCTTCACCACTTGCTCGTAAGTCCAGGATAAGCTATTCATAATTTATCCAACAGATATCTTTTAAAATTATGTTTCACACGTTTCGTATAGATTAAACAAGTCAATAAGCTCCCGGAGAATTTAACAGATAGATCAGCAATATATTTATATGCAAGAGATAACCCAACATTCTACATGAGTTATGACAGTCGTAATTGTCATTGTGTCTGTATACTTTTTCTTGTAAACCTTGTAGTAACTTTTTGCTTTCCTGAGAGGGCGTCCTGGGCTGTGCATTTTTCAGAAGATCGGAAGCCTTTGGGATCTAAACTTTTCTTTTTTACGGCAGTCACCATCCCAAACTTCGAAATTCCACAATGCCGTAAGACATTAGACAATGGAAAAGTTCATGGTAAATATTCAGCATTGTGCATTCATTAATGATCTTTGCAAGCTCTGTCATGAGAAACAATATCGATGATAGTTTCCTCACAACTATCTCTACATGAATATCGAACTTAAAATTTTCCTTAATATATACACCTAGGAATTAAGCACCTTCAGCACTATACCTTTCAATCCTTGTGTCAATGGGCAGTAATCAGTATTGCCGTTTTTGATCTATTAAGAAACAGTCCTTTTCCCACTAACCAGTTCTCGACATCGTTTAAAGCCGCTACACTCTCGATCCAATGTTCAAAAACGAGGTGTCATCTGCATAGTTTCACAAGAGATCACAGCATTGTGCATTCATTAGTGATCTTTGCAAGCTCTGTCATAAGAAACAATATCGATGATAGTTTTCTCACAACTACTTCTACATGAATATCGAATTTAAAATTTTCCTTAATATAAACAACTAGGAATTAAGCACCTTCAGCATTATACCTTTTAATCCTTGTGTCAATGGGCAGTATTGCCGTTTTTAATCTATTAAGAAACAGTCCTTTTCCCACTAACCAGTTCTCGACATCGTTTAAACCGGCTACACTCTCGATCCAATGTTCAAAAACGAGGTATCATCTGCATAGTTGCACAAGAGATCACAGATCACATTAACCGGCAAATCATTGAGGTAAATCAAAAACAAGAGAGATCCCAGGATTGAACCTTGTGGTACTCCCTGAGAACTCTAGGTTGACTCGATCTCCCACTCCCAGCATCCACATACTGATATCTACCGGTCTAGGGCGTATAACATTATCGAATGCTTCAGATAATATTATAATAATAATATTTATTCACACATGTTACAAATTAATGATTACATGTATAAATATTCGCCATTAAAAATTATATGGCTTGTCAAAAAGAATATATAACAGAATACTAATATTAAGGACCAATAAAAATAAATCGCAGAGTGTAAGTTCGAATTTTTTCCCATCATCTAACGCATCTGCCATTCGTTCAATGATCGCTACTAAGGCTGATATGGTAGATTTCCAGTTTTCACATTGATATTTCATATTCATATTAAAAATCTCAACTCTGTTATGCGATAACGGAAATATGGTGTATTTCTTTAAAAATTTTTCTTCTATTCTCTGTGTTTATCATCATGCGGTCAACATGAAATTTCGCATAAGGCTTCAAATTGTCATTTCACCATAATTTACAATTTCGAACGCACTCGAAGAAGCAGTTTTGAAATGAACAAAATTTCAACATTTCGAACAGCCATAATTACGGAGACCCGAGTTGGAATTCCTTGTGTACGTGAATGACTTCAGATTAAAAGTAGAATGGGACCTAAATAAAGTAATAGAAGTACACTTTGTTGATGATACCAACCTTCTGGTAATACAATCCCTTTGGACTGATCTCAAGCAATTAGTAAATGAAATAATGAGACACACTAGGGAATGGATGGACGATAATAACCTGATTTTGAATAGCTCCAAAATGAAAATATACCTATTCAGTCCCACAAACTCTGGTATAGAAGCCCCAGAAAAAATGTTAATTAGGAGTGAAGAGTCAAAACTTTCACCATACTCTGAATTTTCAGGAGTCTAGCTGGGATCGTCAATTTATGCCTTCAGAATAACATCGAGATATCTAAGGGGAAGTGTGTTGCATGCAACAATAGAATCCAAACTTCGTTTTGGCTTATGTTTCTATGGCTCAGGGAATGTATCGTATTTATTTACCCTACAGAAGAAAACGATAAGAATATTATTTAATAGAAAGTTCAATGAAACATGTAGAGGAATTTTCCGGCGAAATAAAATTCTAACGATATATGCCATCTTCATTCAAGAATGCCTTTTATTTTTCCATAAAAACAAGGAATTCTTTAGTAAATACATGTATACTAAGACCAGATATGAGACAAGAACGCAGGAATATAGGTATCCAAAATGTAGGTTGACAATATCACAGAAACAATTGGAATATAGATGCATAAAACTCTATAATAATTCACCACCTAGCATACAGAAAATAGAGAACCATAACCGATTCAAAAAGGAACTATACAAAATTTTGGTTGATTTGGAACCATACACATTAAAAGATTACAGTATAGATAACTAAAATATTTAGTACCTGACACTATTTCATTTCTTTTTGTGTTGTAACATAGAGTTATTCGAAATAAAGACTGTTATTATTATTATTGCTATAATTCAACGAACGAAACCATCCTCGAACTGTACGGCAGCTTTTGAGATCTGAACCAACCCTGAAAATTTCAAATGTCTAGTACCTTCCGTTCGAAAATTATCTTGTTTACGGCAGATCCGCTCAAATTTCCGAAATACAAATACATGACGAAATTATATGGATTGATTTGAAGAACAAGCTTCAATAGTTAATGCAGCATTAATGGAGACCAACTTTTTGAATAAAATTTGAAAGGTTGAAATTTCGGCATCGGATATCTCAAAGTTAGATAGGTAATATAGAAACGAATGAGGGTTTTTTACAAAGGTACATAAACGTTAGGAGATTTGCCTCCGAAAGAATGCAAAATATCATTTTGTCATTAATAAATATTGCTCACCCATAAGGTAGTAAATTAAGACTTGTTTATAAAAAAAAATATTGATAGATATGGAATAAGTCATGCATTATTCAAAATTGAACTTGTTTCATGCATACTTCACCCTGTATTGAAAAAGTCGTCAGTGGAATTTCCCAATTTTTTGTCAATTCTCTTAGTTCGAGTAGGTACACTATTATAATGTCAAACAGTATTGGCTTTGCTATGACCAGTTTTTGCAATATATTGAGAGGGGCAACCGTTACTGAATTAAATTAATTATAAGGAATAAGTGAAAAGCAGCTACTGAGTAAATGATCATAAAAAATAGATAACCGCAGCTTCGCTAAGTCATATATTTTGCATGAATATATGTACCATGAATACATCCTTTCTATTGCTCAATTTTCTGAATTATTGAAATGTCACAATAATACCTGTTCATCATTTGAAATATTTTATCAATACTGCTATACAAAATTGCGTTCATAAAGGAAATGTTGTTATTCTTAATACCAATTCCAACTATGTATAAGAAGAAGAAATGATTTGTACAAATTTCAAATCCTACTACAAAATAATGAATCCTTTCCTTACATCGATTCACATCTGCTCTCTCAGAATAATCCCATCTCGTTCAATTGAAAAGAATTTCTTTTGTGATGAAAAATCCCATAAGAAGCTGTCGGATGCATAAGAAATTTATCGAAAATCCTTGTAGAAAAGTGTACCTGAAGAAAACTGATTTCATATTCTGACATAAAACTATGAAAAGTGATATATTTTATGCCTGGAAAAAGGGGATCCATGAAGAATAGTCCTCAATCAATTCAAAACTTTTTCACACATACAGCGGCATTGTTGAATTCTGAATGTTCACATGTTATAAGCAATGCACAGAAATTAATATACCTTTTCTCCACAATCAACGAAGAAAAATTCATTCAGCCATAATTAATATTCTAGTAGTTCAAGAGTGAAGAATTCCAAGACATTTAATAAGAGGATCTAGAATAATAAGACAATTTATAAAGCTACATCACATTAAGATGATAATTTCTCTTTATGTTAACGGTTTCAGCAGACATTTAGATTGAAAAAAAATACTCCAGAGAATATCACTAAGACGATAAAGTTTTAAGATTTTCATATTTCGCCTAGTGAGCGATAAAAAATTCTGAACATTTTTGAAAAACGTAAAAATAACTTTCAAAACTACCATGAGAATTAAACAAATGTTACAGAACACGTTCGCTGAAACTCTGTAGAATTCAAAATCGAAAATTTTGCTGTCCAGATTGCAATAAAGTATGCGTGGGATGATAGTATATTCTGAAACAAGTCACTGAATGGGCTACTATTCCAACACGAATGCGAAATAAGATGACTGTTGGAATTGTCTTCTTATTTAGTATTAGACGATTTTCTCTATTCCAGTCAAGTTTTCAGGAATATATTGTCGAAATTCAATGGGAAATTTAGATTATATATCCTAGTGACTTTTGTATTGTATCATGGCAGTTGGTGTGACTGTTACGAAAATTGACAGATAACGGAATTTGAATATGAATCGTACATTTCGAATTTTGAAATAATTTACATTGAATTCGTGAATTATGTCTGACGAAACCGACTCAACACCACCAGAATTAAGAGGAATTGCGAATAATGCAAATCATTTCACTATATCCAAATTATATTATATTGACAATTATTGACGTTTGTTGAAATTTGATAGGATTGATAGTATAGAAAACCACAAAACGAGAAATATAAGTGAAAACGATGCTGTAATGAGTTCATTACAGCACTGTTTTTAGAACTGATATGAACTCATTACGATACTGAAATAGAGAAATACATTTTACGAGTCAAACGAAACACATGGGTCGCATAAAGAATAATTAGAGATACATTCGCATTAGCATACTATGCTTTGATAGCAGGACAGTCGATATGAAAGAGGAAACTGCTAAAATATGAAAGGTATTGAAATATAAAAATAAATTTACTCAATTTAGAACTATCACCCTTTAAAAACCCATCGTTTCGAGGTTCTTAGTGTAGAAGGAAAACTGAACTGAATAAAGACTTACTGAGTAATTCATAGTTTGGGAACCACCCATATTTGCTTTTTGTTATTTGGGGATATATGAGTTCACTATTAGATCCAATATTAGAATTGTCAGAATTGAGAACAGTTTTTTCTACGAATATTTCTGAAGGTTTATTTCAAATAATAAAGCCAAGGGTCACGTTACTTATTCTCTGAATATAGAATGGCCGTCTCGGAGTCTGCTCATCATATATTCAGAGAGAGTATTAAATGAATAGGAAGCGTGATGAAATGCTATAGATCTCGGTGGAAGACAAAATGAGAAAAATTGAATTTCATTTGTTGGATCTCCAATTATTTAGCATTCGACGGAATGGATGAAGATTATAAGAAAATTCATTGGATGAGAACATTCAGAGCGAAATGATGAGTTCGTATTCTGAAATTAATGGAAATAAGGTAACACTATGAGAAATTAGGATTGAAGTCAGTTGCGAATCATTACATACTTCATACTTCCCTGTCCTGCAAATGTCACTTTCCCGGCTAACATGTTTCACTTTTTTTATCTGCACATATCATTGCCACCATTTTCACATATCTCATATATGATCATAGCCGTTTTGTGAGATCTAATCTATGGTTGAATCAATTTTTTATGTTTCCTAGCGCTATTAGTGAAAGAACGTGCCAAGAGTGATTTCAACGCTTCAAGAATGGTTCTTTTGACGTCGACATGGCGGTGGAAGAGCGAAGAATTTCAAAGATGCCTTATTGGAGGCATTTCTTGATCAAGACTCGTGTCAAACGAAAGAAGAATTGGCAGGATCATTGGAAGTGACGCAACAAGACATTTCAAAACGCCTGAAACTCATGGATATTCAGATTTAGAAACAAGAAAATTGGGTCCCGTACGAGTTGAAGCCGAGAGATGTTTAACGGCGTTTGTTTGCTGTTTGTAAGGCAGAGACGGAAGAGATTTCTGCATCGCATTGTGACTGCAGACGAAAAATGGATTCATTCCTATAACCCCAATCATGAGGATATCCCGACCATGCTTCCACGTCGACGGCCAAACCGAATATTCACGGTTCCAAGGTCATGCTCAGTATTTGGTGGGACCAGCTCGGCGTAGTGTATTATGAGTTGTTGAAACCAACTGAAACAATCACAGGCGATCGTTATCAAACGCAATCAATGCGTTTGAGCCGAGCATTGAAAGAGAAACGGCCGCAATACGAAGAGATACATGATGAAGTGATTTTACAGCATGACAATGCTCGACCTTGATGTTGCGAAAGTGGTCAAGATGAACTTGGAAACGTTGAAATGGGGAGTCCTACCACACCCGCCGTATTCTCCAGAGGTTTCTCCCTTGGACTATCACTTAATGAATGTATAACCAGTTTTTTACAATAAAGCCTCGAATTTCGGAAAACAACGGCGGAAGCAAAGTTATACGCCTGTGTATAATAATATATTTATTTACTTCCCAGGGTTTTAATCATTCAGGTGGAAATTAATTTAAAAATTGAATTGTATATCGATTGTTTTATATGAAAACAAAAGACAATTAGCAACTACAACACAAAATCTATCTATTAAATCTTTATATATCTAAATTCAGTAACATCTTAAATTACATCTGCAAATTCAGTTGAAACACTTTATTCAGGAATGAAGATTGTAAACCTATTGATACGAACTATTCATTCATTTTTATGTTACCTTTATTTGTATTCTTATCTATTTCGAAGATGGGAACTCGTTCAGATATTAATTCTTCGAAATAATTTCATGTTCATATTTATGCCGTTACACGTTTCTGTACCAATTAGATAATTTTTGTACACTTCGACGGAAATTATATGAATTTTATAATTTACAACTAATATTGTTATTAATTCCATTTTGTACCTTGTCTGCTTGAAACGCATATTAAGTGTTAGGTGGATTCATTTAGGGGGGGGTCATGACCCCCCTGACCCCCCTTGGGACACAGTTATTAAATACGCAAAATCTCAATCCGATCATTTTTGAAATCAAAGAAATTTGATGTACCTATTTCTCTTTCAATATTCTTCTTTAATTTACACTGGTTCTGATGCTGTCACATCGAAATTCTGGACCAATCATAAAATTGTTAATTTACATTATTCCAAATCCAGAATCTCGTGTGTTGAGTGATCACGGAAATATATGTTGTTGATAATCTTCTTGAAATTTCAATAGTTCTTACAGTGCAGTAAACATAAAGTTTCGAATGCACGAGGTTTCAAATGGTCATTTTACCTCCAACTGAAAATGTTCATCTCGATGAAAGCTGTAATTTCAAATTTAGAAAAAAACAACATTTTGAACTGTCATATTTACCTAGTTGGATTTTTCCGATTAATAAATTTAGCCGAGGTCAACCTAAAGTAAAGGTTTCTAGACCTTATACGCTCGAAAGTGATCTTATATAGGTACGAGCAGATGAACATAATCGAATTCGAGGACGGATTTGTGATCAGTAATTCTACTATTGCTGGCTAATAATAAAAAAAGTGGCCACAACGACGTCGCTGTTGTTTTTCCCTCAGCCTAGTTTTTCCATTCGATCCTCCTACTGAACATTTCGACGAGTTTGTGGGGATCTTTTCTTTTTCGGTGTTCATTTCGATTCTCCAATAAGCGAACAAAGTCTAGAGATCGGTATCCAATTTATTAAAATTTGGAACTGGCACGAATGGCAGTATCATCAGCATACTGTACTTTACAGTCTTTGCCTTTTATATATATTTTAACAGTAGATTCTTAAGGTTAAAAAGAACACTTTTCTCCTTCACCATTTTTTCCGATTCGGTCTAGATGAAAAGATATAGACATTTTAAATTTTTATAATGAGCTATGCCACTACTGGAAACCTGCACATTCAAGTTTTTCCAACCCTAAGAAAATTCCTTTTAGAATACAAGTGAACTCTAATTACCTTAGACAATTCTGTGTTCAGAGGTATTTACAATGTTACGTTTCCAAGTTATATTATACATGAGCTTGTTTACTAAATAAACATCTTCGAAGATTTGGAAATCCAAGAAAATATGGAATTACAATACTTGCATAATTTCAAGAAATTTAAAACAACAGATTAGATACTGTGTGCACACCAAATAAATTACTGTGTATTGTACAGTTCATTCAGACCAAAAGCAAATCCTTCATTAAATGGAAAGAATTTGCGTTGTAACGTTCTGGAGATATTAATATGAAAATGTGGGTATGAATTGAAAGGATGTTATGACTATGTATTCAACTGATGATGGATGAGTTAAGATTCCACTTGTGATTAAATTGGCTCTATATCTACCTGAATTGTAGTTATATCCGAAACTAATTCAAATAATCTCATCTGTACTGTAATAAAGATTTTTTCATGCAACAAAGACTGTTATGATAACCTGAACTTCTGGCATTGATTATTTACTTTTTACAGGTACTTCTCAATAACAATCTTTATGTTATAGTCCAATATTTACCTGATTCATCTTGATTTCGGCATTGAAAATAAACTATTCAACCCAAATATCAACAATTGAATATTCTCCTTCTTTCAACTCACTGCATAAATGTTTTCACATATGCATTACAATCATACAATCATAAGCTACAGAATGAAAATATCGAATATAATGAATACAGTAATGTTGGGTAGCAGAAGTCATTAGTGGAAATATCAGATCTTGATTGATGCCAATTCATATCGAGAAACAGAATGCTAACTTTATTGAAGTATCTTCATATTATCAGAGCTGTGCCAACCCTCAATAATTTGTGATCAAATTGTAGGAGTTGAGGTGAGCTTATTCCAATAACTTAATTTTCAAACTGAATTGGCTAGTGCTCCAATTCTAAAATTTGATTCGTAGGATATACAGGGTGATTCACCGCGATGACCTATTAGACGATTATGAAAACTAATCATAATTTCGTGCTGAAAATGTTTGAGACAATGATCTTTTTCTCTAAAATATTTTCAGATCTCTACAACTTCGGGTTGTACCGGAAACATACTACTACTACCTTATTTCAAAGGGCACACCCAGTATATTATTCCATCATTATATAGTTTTTTTTTATGACAATTTCAGAAATATGCCATACCTTGTGTAAAAACTCAACGGTTCATGAGTTGATGAGATTCTTATGGAAAAAATAGTGGCGACTGGGAGGAATTTCTTTCGAAAAAAACTATTTTCGATTCTTCAAATACGTGGTATTATGAAATTGTTTGCAGTTTGGATCAAAAATTTATAGGGTGTACATAGAATCGACTGAAATTATAAAAAAATATAGGTTCTAATTTGAAAATGTTGAGTTTCGATGGTTTTGAGTTGTCCAAGTTGATGATCTTCTTATAAACACCTTGTAAATTTTTGATCAAAACTGCAAACAATTCTATGATACTACTAGTATTCGAAGAATTAAAAATATGTTGTGCAAAAATATTCAAAAAAATGTTAGCTCCTTTCGCCAGCATTTTTTTTTATAAGAATGACATTAACTCACGAACCGTTGTTTTTTCACCATGGTATGGCATATTGCTGAAATTGTCATCAAAAAAGCTACGGTTAGCACTTCTCTGTAAGGGATGTGAGATATCCTTTTTATTTGTTTTTCTATAAACGGTTACTCTTTCTCAAGTTTTTTTCTTTTTTTTTTGTGAACCACTGGCAGTTTAGAAAAATGATTGTCGTTCAGAACGAAGGTGCAAAATTCCATTTCCAATCTTTCCTAAGGCTTATTTTTCTCTTGAAATATCCAAAGGGTCAAGCGATTTTCCTCAGTTTTAGAGTCTTAAAAATCACAATATAAAGTTTTTGCCGGCCTACTACGTCGAGATCCATGCAGATGAAATGGTTTAATTATCAATCGAGTTGGAAATCTGTAACGGGATATTCAAATGTGGGTATGCAGGGTTATAATCCCACTCATGTTTATTCAGTACATATAGTAACAATTAAACACTTACCTTGCTATCTGTTTCTGGCGCCAATATCCTGACTTCTAATACCCCCGTCATGACGGCGTACCAGCATTTGCCTGTATCTCCTTGGCGGAACACTGAAACAAGGAGACTGGAATGAGTTTCGATCCGGATATATTATCATCAATCAGTCAGTCAGTTATATGTCATTCGTAGTCGTAAGGTTGGGAGAAGGTAATGGCGAACAATGAGAAAGGAAAGTGCTTTTGTGAATTATATCCCTGTTTCCTGTCATGAAAATTCCATGCCCAGAATACTGGAATGGGAAAGCGCATAGAGCGGTCGCAGTTTTATTCCGTTATGGAGTTTCAACAGAAGAAAACTCTCTCGTTCTCGAAAAATGGAGAATAAGTTCTCTTGAAGAGGGCAATTAATATTCACACTGATATAATGCATTTCCAATCATATAACTGAGCAATCGTACGAAGAAAAATAAGTATCAGTTCAATATTTGACTACACTATCTCGTCTGATATACAGGGTGTCCCGTAAAGATCACGTCAAACCGAGAGAGAATGTAGATCAAAGGATAACCCACCTGCTATGACAAAATTCCCATTATAAAAGTCCTACCGTTTTCGAGATATTTTTTGTTGTTGTTGAAAATAATGAATGAATAATGAAGTTAAGCCCATCGTAGTGGAACCAAAATGTACCGAGCTACTGCTGCACATTACACCAATAAATTGTCTATTTTATGGTGATTTCAAGAAGGTATCACACAAGTCATTTGTTATTCAAAGAAAAAAGATATGGCTGTTTTTATCCAAATGGACCCGTTTCTGACAAAATCAAGTTTGTCAATTCTGTTAAGAAATCTTCGATGTTGCATTACTTAGTGAACAATGGCAATTGTTTATGTGCGAAAATATTACTCGCATAATTATTCACCTCAACGAAATTCAATTTTGCCGGCAAATTTTGCGAAAACATCAAGCAGATCCAGATTTTTTAAATAAGATCATTTTGAGCGACGAGTCTTCCTGTACCATGAAAATCACAGAACTAACATATAACCTTTCTGATGCACAGGAAATTTTAATTTTAAGTTCTGGGATACCAATCTGTCAACCATCGAATATGAACCTTGAAGGTGCAAGTAAAAACGGTCAAATTAAACCTCATACATATCATGTTACGGAGCTTTGATTCCAATTATACTAAGTCGGAATTGACACTTTTGATTCGGAGGTCAAGAATGTTGAAATACTGAATTACTAACGAAGTAAGAGCGATTCAGATTGACTTGCAGGGGGCAAAGCAGGAAAGCAGATGAGTTCTTGCCTTGCCCCTTGCTACATCCTTTTGAAGAGATAACCCGGAATCTGTGCTATGGTAATTTCATCAGTCATCCAATTAATAGGTACTCACAATGACATTACTAATGAAAAATAATAAACCAGAAATAAATAAAAGATTTTAAACTCTAATCTACAATCAGAATTCGAGATTTGGAGATCACTTTGACATGTTATTTGCAATATCCCTCATGATCCTCGGTATAGAACAAAATTTTTGATCGAAGAGATTATAGGACAAGTTGAATCCAAATGGATCAGATTATTGGATGATGAAATGAATCTGCAAATGTGATGAAAATATTAAAGATCCTGCAGCACAACGGCCATGGTTGTCCAAACAATTTCATCAGATATATTGTTAAATAGCAACGATAAAGATGATAATACCAATCAGACGAACATGAGGTTTTGGACAAAGTTCTCACATTGAAAAGACTCTTAGATTCATGCAATCAAGAAAAACGTATTCCAATCACCATCAATTATTATAGTGGAAAATTGCTACAAAGTACAAATTCCACAAATCCCTGAGCTCGATTGCCCGCCAATATTTGTCATGTTCACCAAACTCAATAGTAAGCGAACAACTATTCTGTGTGTTGGTCTAATCTCTAATCTATGATTCATGATGAAGCTGCGAAGCTGTTATTCATCAAGTATAATTTACTTATTTTGAAGTCGGAAGGTGTAAATAACGTTTGAAAGGGAATTAATTTTTTTTTTTTGTAAATTCCATGTTATTTATAATATTCAATAAAACTGATTTTTTTTGTGAATATACACTTACAAGATATCCACCATTTGCCTCCGATTTTTGTTCCGATTTCCATAAATCAGAATTGAAATCTGCGAATTCGACTTTTGTTCCGGTGACCGGTAAATGCATAACATCCCTAGTCTAGTCTAGACCCGTGGCAATCCAAACAAAAGTGGTGTTCTTTAAATATAAAGCAGTCGGTCAATAGGGCCGACTGCTCGCCCTAGGGTAGTAAATCAGTCAGTTCAGGTCATAACCGCACAACTCCCATTTGGGTAGGAGTTTAATGTGACAGCTGGACAAAAGAGCTGTTGTTTTGTTTGAGTTTGTCCATTTGCGTTCGAGAACACCATCGAAATTTTCCAACATGATTTTTCTTGAAAAATAGTTGAGTGTGAAATAATTCAATGAAACCCTAAGGCACTTGGCTGTCAAGGTTGTATATTTTGAGATTATGGTATTCGGAACTATTTTCCATACCTAGAGCAAAATCAAGAGACAAATATTTCGATAATTTTATGAATACATACATCGATTATTTTATGAATACATACATCGAACTAATGCCGAAAATATTCTTTGTTGAAAGATTTTGACCGCTCGTTCATTCCTTCCGTAATTTTTAATATATGAATATGATATAACATGTAATTTAGTAAGATATCATCTTGGTTATTATATTACGATGAGTGATGATTTTAGAATGATTCAACCTAGTCCGAAGTTTCGACTCGAAAATATTAGGTACATATTTCTGTTACGCTAATCTGCTTGACACATTCCAAATATGCAGACAATAGTCATCGTAACGGAATTATATATCGCTGTTTCGGGAACGAGCACTTAAGCGCATCCGCCATTTTGAGTCGGACTCATACAAAATGGCGAATTCATCGTCTTTGCATTTTTTCACCCTTCGGTTATCGAGTTATATCAATATTCTATGATAATTTTCTGATATAATTTGAAAATTATTTGGTAGAATTATTTCATCTGTGTATCACACACAATTTGATATCTACTGATATCATGTTTTCAGTATAGACTAAAAAATTATCTTTATAATTTTTTATTTGGATCCAGTGAGCATGATATATATCATATAGATCTATAGATTACCTATATTTGAAATGATCACATCAAAGGATTGAACATTCATTTAGTATAATTCGTACTTTTTACACAATACACAAGTGGCTGTTAAAATTGTGCTTTTCTGGCCTTGACTGCAGCAACTAACTCAATAATAGAGTCGAAACCAATTTTTCGGGCAAAATCTCGATTGAGCTGAATAATTTTGTATTCTTGCTAAAACACTATAAAACGATACTGGTAATGTACAAAATTCGCAATGCAATTCACCGAGAAGAAAGAAAATATGAGCTATTCTGCTTGAATCAAATGATGATTTTGAAATTTTAGGAAACTATCCACAGGCCTGCTGAATCTCTATGTGCTTTACCAGAAGTAAAGTACTAGGACGTTTCCACACAGGTAAACATTTATCAATAAGGACATGTTGTGACAATATTACAACAAATCAAAAACTTATCAGCTTGACAGTGTTGAATTTTCTCGAAATGTTGAAAACAATTGAAATGTAAGTACATATTAAGAATCAAAAGATAGAAGTGATTCGCCTATCATTTATGAGACAGAGAAAACTAATTTCTCTTCAGGAGGTTGAACAGAATATATTTATAGTTAGTCAAAAAAATGTGAATGTGTGAACCAGGGAAATGAAAATTTTCAAGATTTTGAGTAATGTTCCTAAAATTGAAGAAATAATGAATAGGTATATGTTGCGCAGCTTTAAACCTATCTATTTTTCTGTAGATAATTTGTGAATATTTCTTTATTTTGTCTGTATTTCCAATAGCCAATATAAATTTTAAATCTGAAGAAGCTACTGTGTATCCAAACAATGGTTATTTTAATAATTTAAAAGTGAAAATAGATCAACTGTTATTCAATTTCAAGAAAGAGATACAATTTTCAATTATTCAGATATATAAATATGATGCATCAATTCGTCGATATATTTTTTTCAGAAGAAGATAACATATAATGCGTATTTTTCATCAAAGGGAACCTTGATTCCTGAAAATGAAATATTCTTAGAAAAAAAACAATAAAATGACAAATATTTGAAGTTGAAATTGCCATTCTCAGCAGTATTTGAGCGAATCATTATTGTTCTGTCTTCAATCCATATTCATCATTCTTCTTCATTAAATATTTACTATTCAACAGTTCAGAGGGGAGCTCTGAAATGTGAAGATACTTTTCAACCTACCATTAAATTCCTATCATTTGAATGTGTTCCTAAATTACGGAATATTCAGTTAAACTGAGAAAAAACTATTTTCATTATTCATTCAATTTCTGTTTCCTGCATAAATAAACACGAAATACTTCTGTTGACAATGATCTTACCTACACTTGAAAATGAATGCTGAAGAGGGCGCATCCTACCCTTAAATCGGAAATCCCTTTCGAGCATCTGACCTTTTTGTTGTTGAATCAACCTTTATTTGAGCTTTGGTTATCACACTTATGGCGGAGGACCTGAAAATACGTTGCCCTGGCAATTCCACCATTCTGAGTTAGACTAAGACATCGTCTTTGGATTTCTTAATTAACTGAGTTAACTTCTCTTTATACGCTTTGATTATCATACTCATGAGAATTTCTTGTATTGTGTAAAATAATAGTGATAACAATTTTCTCATTTATTCACGATAAATCATGTAATCATCATGTAACTGTTCTTTAACTCCTATCAACCATTTTATTCACTTCCACTCTTTTCCAAGATGCACTTTTTCAGTGGAAATTCTTCAATTTTCATTAAAATTTCAGTTTCATTCATTCGACAAGGAATTCCACCTGGAAACTTTTCGATGAAATTTAGGTGGCGCGATTTCATAGCTGCCCATCACCTTCTTACTTCGTAGTGAACATTTTAAAAGATAGTTTTGGCTATATTTGGAGAATGATTTCAAATTGGTAGAAATAATTTTGATTATTTTTTTGACTTTTTATGTTTAGTGTTCGATCATTTGAAACAGTTATTAGCATCAGTAAGTCCTTGGATTTTGATAACTGATATATGAAATTTGTGATCAATTTCTTTATTTTATTCATTTTATTTAATTTTAAAATCCATTTGACTTTAATTACTCGGAACTCAATCTCAAGAAAGAAAATCAACTGCCAATTGTCCTTTTAAGCGACATGCCGAATCCACATTAAGACCTTGCGAATTCTTATAATTATTCATCCCCCCATATAAATGGAAAACCGCTCTTCCAGAGTTTGAAATAACAACATCCGTAGACATGTTAATTTGGTGAAATTGGTGGTCATACTTTTACATTTCGTTTCATCGATGAACTCAGTTCATTACACAATAATACCTTATGCATTGAAAAAATCGAAAAGTCAAGTTAACATTTTTAAGTTTTTAGAATGAATATTTATGAGCCTTTTTTGTGATGTGCTCAATTATGGCAATCATATTTTTTTCTAGAATTTCCCTCCAATTCTTGAAATTGAAATTGTAAATCCGCCATCAAATTTACGCCACCAATCGTTTTCACAAAATGAAAAAAGATGATGATTTAAATTTTGTTAGTGTTGTTAGTAAGTTCTCACCTGAAAGTTTCCAGTTGAGCTCTTCAATATTGAAGATAATGTTTCAGAAGTAATATCGAGGATGAAGAGTTGAAAGTTTAGGGGATAATACTTCTGATCCAATTCATTAGATGATGAAATCCTTCGAATGAGGAGTGACTCACAATTTCCTTTACGTGGTCTATTTGAACCGATTATAATAAACTGATTGGTTCAGATGGAGATGAAAATATCATAAATCTTGAATTAATATGGGATATTTCAAATATTCGTCGATGATATTAGTGCAAGAAAATCATGTGAACCACCTTGCAAGTTAGCGAGGCGAATGATGAATAATGAAAAAATTGTGTATTCCTCATCTTGAATTTCACTTCCACGAAGCGGAGATGCCTGACCTACAAGGGGCAGATAATTAAGTTTAATGTGAACTAACACAAGTGAAAAGTTAAATGAGGTAGTAGTAAGTATCAGTTATTCAAAACTTTCAAAATATTTTCTATGAAGTGATTACAATTTTATTCTGAATTACAACGGAATTTACTTATTCCTTTAAAAAATGTTTTTTTTGGACTCACAGACACGTTTGTCTATTCGTCCAAAAAAAACCTATTTTCCGGGCTTGTTATGTAAGTTACTATTCTAGCGACTCCATCATTTACACATAGAAGTAATCACATTTTTGACAGTTCGTGGCAAGGATTTTGGATGAAAATTTTATCACATAAACATTAGTGAAGAAGTAAGAATTGTTGACATCATGTAGTTTTGCTATGTATCTTTATATTGTAATATACAATTCGTGAAAAATAGAGCAAACTCAAGTTATAAATTCCTTACAGCTGGAGTATGAGAAATATTTCTCGGTAAAAATTCCCATTCAAAATGAAAGCAGTAAAGCGCCAATAATTCAACATAAGCTTCCCCCAATGTACCAATCATAGACGTAGAACCTTCCTCTCCATATTCTTTCGAACATCTCGTTACATGGAGTGATTGAATTATCTTCCGTTCTTTTATACTCCAGCACTCCATCCTAGGGGTCTATTGGAGTTTTTCAAGGGATTCGTATTAGAGTTTGATAATTTTTTTATACCTACGTTGTTCGTTTGTTTACCCGCTTTTCGTTCTGTGAGACTTTTGATCGAATTATATTGAGTTTAATTTGTTAGAATAAATTTCTAACCTTCATTACTGCGAAAATAATTAAAAAGATATATTTCTAATGTGACAAATGCGTATAATCTATAATCATCTGAATGTTGTATTTTTTCAAATCAAGAATTAAATGGAATGAGAATTACATCATTTATTATCATTTGTGAATTGAACTGGTATGGTGGCTAGCTAAATTCTAACTCAATTTTCAAACAATTCATTACATTCATCCTGGACATCCTGTGACAGTTTTATTCTGTCCTACTACCTGCTATGAAATGCTGAACGGTATGACTTAATTTAGATAATTTAGATCTAGATGAATTTTGTCAACTCTTTGGTGATACAGACTGGAGCCAGACTGGGTAGTATAGGAAAAAATGTACAGGGTGATCAGGGCCGGCGTTGTGAGTGACAGAGTCAAGCGACCGTTTCAGGCGCCTCTATTTGAGGGGCTGTAGAAAGGCCTAGTCTGCTGGTCGCCTTTTCCAATTTCCTCATGGATTATTAAAAACAACATGAAGGTTGTTCCGCTTCGCTGCGTTCGTCAACATTCCTTGCAATAAAATCCACAGAAAAAAATCCAAAAATTATCGACTGATCGAGCACTATTGACTCACCCTGTATATGTAATATCATAGTATAAGGAAAGGATAGTAAGCCAACCGCCGTTTGACGCAAGGAAAAAGTCACCAGGGGTCGCTACTGTAGTTGGACTTGGATTTGGAGAAGTAACTTGACAATAGATAGCGCTTAATCATGAGCTATAGATGGCGCAGAAATAATACGATAATTCATTCAGTGGCATGGTTGAAAAGGGGTCGCATGACATTGCCAACAATTTTTATGTTATTATTAAGGTATCACAAATACACGCCACTGGCGTAAATGCTTATTACAGAGCAGAAAAAATATCAAAATATAGAAATCTTCTGACCACTCTATTTCAAATATTGTGGTTCTTCAAAATAACACCGATTTTTTCAGAGGGCTCCACTTTACGGACCAATTTTTGACAGTAAAATTCGAGTAAAACGTTAGTACAACTAGATGGCGCTCAACATCAACAAAATCGAAAAAAGCACTACACTGGCTTACTATCCTTTCCTTATATCATAGTATAAGGAATGGATAGTAAGCCAACCGCCGTTTGACGGCAAGGAACTGGTCACCAGGGGTCGCTACTGTAGTTGGATCCGGGTGTGTTACGGGTTGCATATATCGAACACTAATGACTACCCAAAGTGGAGAAGTAACTCGATGATAGATGGCGCTGAATCATGAGCTATAGATGGCGCAGAAATAATACGATAATTCATTCAGTGGCGTGGTTGAAAAGGGGTCGCATGACATTGCCAACAATTTTTATGTTATTATTAAGTTACCACTACATTTGAATATTCGAATATTCATTCGAATAATTGCGTTTTGCATTACGATAAAAGTTTGAATGATTACTTAACTCTCTATTCAGGAATAATTAAAACAAATTGATAGATACAATTGAATTAAAATTATTCATATAATAGTAGAAAGTGGTTTCATCCGAAGAAATATGAATAGAATTGGAATATTATCAATGAAAAAAATATAAAAATTGAATATAAGATTCAAACATATGAATTTGACAATAAAGAGTTCTAAAAATAATAATATAAGATTCCACATTCGAAATGTAATGCCGTCTTTTAAATCGTTGGCAAAGTTTTTTCATTTGAAACCTTGCTTTTCTGTTCCCTAAGCATTGTGATTTTTAGACATTTCTCTATTTCAGTGGTCAAATATTTTTTTATTCTGAATTGAGAACCGACGAATCTTTCTATTCTTTTAAACCTGGGCTCTTAAAATGTACACACATCAACTGTAGTACCATCCTCCTCTAACTAAACTGAATCAGAAAAACAAAGTGTTTTGAATCATTCATAGAATTGAGCACGAAGTGTATTCTTGGAGGATTTAATGTTCTCAAAATCCGCTCGATCATTTTTTTTTGTATCTGTATACCTGTAATGAGAATGAATTCATTTATGGCATTTAGATTGTATTGTTGTGTCCCAGCGTAGGATTACTGCGTCTACATAAGGATCTATAATTGTATTTTGAACGTTGTCATGTAATGAAAATTATTTATGGATTTCCCAAATGAGATTTTGATTTTGAAAATATGACAAGACAGTCGTAGATAAATTGATTTATTTATGGCATTTTTAATACGTCCCGGATAATCTGGGCTTAATCCTTAATGTGTCATATAGATTACCGAAAGTTAACAATTTCAAAAAATTTCATGTTTAAACGTATCTGCAAACTGAACTTTTCAGATATCTGTTTGAAGATATCAAAGGGAGGAGCACCTATTTACGGATGCGTCAGTAGGTACCTTCAAAGCAACAAATAAGGTCATCCAAATACCTGCACTAATAAATAGAATTTTTATTTGAAGGGTTTTAGAGAATTCTACGTTCTGAATAATCCATGAATATTTCAGGTAAAAGCGAAATAATGATTATATTCTGGACAAACTCCAAAACAATCCAAAATATCAATCTTATAAATTTTATACTTTCTATAGGGGGATTCGTCAAACGAAATAAATTTTCAATTTTTAGGTAGCTTGATATGTTTAATTTCATCTATTAAGTGTGTACTCTTTTTGATTGAGAATTAGCCTCGAAAATTAACTCCGCTTTGGATGATCTGTATTAATTTTCTCGATAATTTGGAACAATGAGCGATAATGAATGATACTGCTAGTCTACTTGGATGATTTTTTTATGCAATTTTTTTAATGAAAATTGTTTTAGGGTTTGAGGATTCATTAAATTGAATTTGTATTTGAGTATATCCTGAAACATACTAACTATATTTATCTTAAAATGATGAGGAAATGCCAGGCGGCAAATTTTCAAAGTGCCTGTTATGGTTTATTACATCTCTTGTCGTTAGACACTTCTATCTTTTAAGCGTTTTCTTGTGTACCTATTTAAGTCATAACTCCAATTTCTTTTATTACAAGGTCAGAAGGATTATTGAACGCATTACGATCTAGGGCCGCCTTCAGGACCGGCCAACCGGATCATAAAATACCATTTGGTACCTATTTTGCTCAATCTCAACATCAATTGAGCGGTAGTTTTTCTATAGAATTTAACATGTACTTGGGTAAATATGCTATTTTCACCTTTCTTTTCATAAGAATACGGTTATGGTTACCTATATGTCTGGATATGCCACTGTCTTTACTTATGAGTTACCTGATTAGGCGGAAAACGTTTCTGTTTAGCTCTTTTGCTCCTTCCCATTTTCAAGGTAAAATGGCACGAAATAAATCTGGAATCCTGAAAATTGACAATTTTGAAATAAAAAAGGGTTTTATACGGATACAAGTGAATCCACTCTTCACTTGTACGAATCACCTACCAGTACACCAACTATAGATAAAGTTACAGCCAAGTCTGACTGTGATGAAGACAAAATCGAAAATTTAGTTGAAGGTTTTCAATGCATATTGTAAAACGGGAGCCAGAAAAAGTTCTTATGAACATGTGTTCTCGCCGCCATATTATATAAAATCAGGATGTCACTTCCAATAACTTATAGTTATTAGTACATATTTTCATTCGACTAGTGTCCTTTAATCTGAAACACAATCACAAAAATGATTTCCACATATTAGTCTGTAAAAAAAGTTGACTTGGAAATGCTAACTCAATTTACCCATACCTATATTTAAATATTCTGATCAAATAAAAACGTCTATAGTTAGCTCATCCATCAGGAAGCCAATTCAATGAAGCATAAATCCCACAGTGGCCCAAAGTGCTAGGTGCCACTTAATATACAAATCAGTTGGGAATGTGGCCGATAAGCTGTTCCATCCTGTAATCCTGCCCTTAATTGAAGTATTAAAATTTAATACTCTCACAATCCTTTGAAGAATGATGTTTTATCAATCCTCCGGAGGAAAACGAGATCATGCAGAATATTTGAATTTCAACGTTTTAATCCTTTCACAATATATTTCTAAGCATAATCAATAAAAATGGAACGAATGCGACATTGGTGAATATTTGATGATTGATAATGAAAAAGTCTCTAATTCTGTAGAAAATCCGTTCATCCTGCCTTACCTTGCAAAACAAAATCGTGCAGGAATATCTCAGTTTCACACAGATTTCATGGTTATATTTCATTATTATGTAAGTGCTCGAAACTCTGCTGTCGCGGATGTATTTATTATGTGTCAAATTTATGATATCTAGAGAAAACAATATCAAAAAAATATAATTTGACTCATATATGTGAGAAAAATAAGTTTGAACCAAATTACTCGAAATAAAAACATTTTTTGATTACTGATTCGATTGTTCTTTCCTTATACAGGGTGTTCCAAAATTGGAGGTATAAAGAAATCTATATAAAAATTCGGACAAACATCTAACCAATAGATAGAGTTCTTCTGTGTTTATTTTTCCAGCTACAGAGTCTAGTTTCAAACATTATACATTACTTTAAAAAACTAATTCATCAGGTATTGATCAAATAACAGGGAATATTTTGAAGAATATTTATTCATATATTGTCCCAATATTGACCATTTTAATAAATAGATCTTTATCTGATGGAGTTCATTCAAATATTCTTAAAATTGCCAGAATCAGAATGGTACATAAAAAGCATGATACGAAGTTAGCGCAAAATAACCGACCGATATCCTTGCTGTCGATAATATCAGAAGTTTATGAACTTATTCTAATATTCAATAGAATGTTGTCGTTCCTTCAAAAGCACACTATAATGTAAAACTGTCAACATGTATATTTGAAGAGAAGGTCAACACAATCAATTATTGGAAGACGCTATGAAAGTATGATTGATGGGAACAATAGCCTTGCTGTCATGAGGAATTTCAACAGGGCATTTGGTTTGGTAACCCACGATTTACTTCTCTATGAAATAAAGTTTTTGGGTTTTAGAGAAATCGTAAATCTTATTTAAAGCATAGAATATAGATGGTAGAAATTAACGGAATAAGATCTTTGTTCCACGATGTAGAGTGCGATGTTCATTTTGGGACCGCTACTATTTCTCTTATTTGTTAATGACTTGCTTGATATTGTGGTTGTGGATGGTCCTCTCGCTTTGACAATGTTTGCAGATGACAATACATTGATATTTTCTGACCGAACCATGAATGGAGCTGTGGAAAGGGCAAAATTGCGTTTGCATATTTCATTTGAATGGTTCGTCTATTTCTGAATACTGATAAGACTGCCTTAATAGTTTCACATTTGAAAACACAGCTGAATATATGAACAAATGTTTACTGATAAGATCATTTTTGGCAGAGCCGTATCTAGGTACTATTGCGCCTGTGGCAATATATTAGACACCGCCCCTCATTTTCGAAGATTTTTTTTATCCATTATATTTTCTTATAGTATTTTTTTGTTCATAACTTAAGTCATATATTTTCGTTTTACTGATTATTTTAGGCTTAGTACGCAAATTCTAGGGAAGGCTAGCAATATTTTCAATGTTTCCAGATTCCTCGGCATCGTTCGTTGCGAGGTATCGCTAGAAATAAAAAGATGTTCGATAAAATAATCAAATAAAGAATTCTTTGAACATGAGTTTTAGAGGTATTAGATACATGATGGTTTTCAAAACTGGATCTGAAATAGGAAATAAAAAATACTTGTCTTATGAAATCGTATTATAAATTTTCATATTTAGAATTAATTCGATTCACGATTATCAATATTTTTGATGTTTTTTTTTTTACTTTTGAGATTATTCCGTTCCTGTAAATTCAGTAATTGAACATATGCGCCAATAGTCTCATATAACAGTATTATATGAATGTAAACTGATAAATAATTGGAATGATTGGGAACGCTAAGGTACGTAAAAATTCTCTGTAAAATAGAGGTAATGAGAAAAAAAACTATTCTTTTATGTGGAATTAATTGAACAGTGAAAATATTTTAGATTTATAGATAAATCTGAAATTTTCTGCCACTTTAATTTGTCAAACAAATTCCAGTTACATTTCTTTCACGTTATAAAATACCCTATGATGGAATATTTTCAACTGAAATTTACACCATCTGTTTTTAATGCCATACCCTTCGTAGATTCACTATTTGCGGTTGTTCTCAGGTGTCCGTGAAGTTAGCACCCACTTTTTCGAAAATACAAATTTTTTTTTTTGCATTCGTTAGTAACTATTTGTAACACAAAAATTTTCGTTTGTACCTCAAGGATAATGGTCGAAAAACATTGCATTCCACTGGGGTGCTAACTTCACGTTTTTTTTTTCGAATTTTTCGATTTTTCCAAAAAAAAAGATTTAGTTAGAAAGTCCATCGTTAGTAACTGTTTGTAACACAAAAATTTTTGTTTGTAATCCAATCTATAATGAAAAAAAAAATTCCTAAAATGCGAAGTTAGCACCCCAGCGGAATGCGATGTTTTCTACCAGTATCTTCGGAGGTACAAACGAAAAATTTTGTATTACAAATAGTTACTAACGACTTACTAACGAATGCAAAAAAAAATTTAATTTTCGAAAAAGTGGGTGCTAACTTCGCTTTTTGGGGTGTTTTTTTTTCATTATTGGTTGGGTAACAAATGAAAATTTTTGTGTTACAAATAGTTACCAACGAGTTACTAACGAATGCAAAAAACAAATTCTTAATTTTCGAAAAATCGAAAAAAAAAGTGAAGTTAGCAGCCCAGAGGAATGCGATGTTTTTCTACCAGTATTCTTGAGGTACAACCGAAAATTTTATTGTTACAAATAGTTACTAACGAGTTACTAACGAATGCAAAAAAATATTTTTAATTTTCGAAAAAGTGGGTGCTAACTTCGCATTTTGGGAATTTTTTTCTCATTATAGATTGGGTTACAAACGAGAATTTTTGTGTTACAAACAATGACAAACGATGGACTTTCTAACTGAATTTTTTTTTTGGAAAAATCGAAAAAATCGAAAAAAAAACGTGAAGTTAACACCCCAGCGGAATGCGATGTTTTTTTACTAGTATCCTTGAGGTACAAACGAAAATTTTTGTGTTACAAATAGTTACTAACGAGTTACTAACGAATGCAGTAAAAAAATTCTTCATTTTCGAAAAAGTGGGTGCCAACTTCACGGACACTGTTCTCAGCCGATGGCCACCAAAGGAGTTTATGATATTATTATGTTTGCGTAGATTCTTCTAGAATCACGCTGAACCTCAATGAACAATGAATTGATTCATGGAGGACAGTCTAGGCATCCAAATTCCCAACCAAATTGAAAAAAGAATATAAAAAATTTAAAGATTGTGCTTTTCCAAAGTGGGAGTAAACGACCCCCCATGAGTCAATTCTAGTTACGCCCCTGCTGGCGATCGCTTCAGTCATCTCGGAGCTCGGGAACCCCCTTATTTTGTCTAAAGCCCGCCACTCACGAAGCGTTTTTTCGAGACTTTGAACGCCAGGCTTCCAAGAGATTCCAGTCGGGCAGTCAAGTTCATTCTATGATTTACAGTCGTGCGGCCGTGTCCCGAGCTGCCCGACTGTAAAATTATCCGAACGCTCGAACATGGGTGCCTCGTGAGTGGCCGCCTTAAGCGCCCACGAGCCTTCAGAAATATACGACGTGCGACTCGTGTGTAACAAGCTCAAGTAATATCAAGTAGCTGGATATCAAGTCAAGCAATAAATATCTCAAATCAAGTCAGGTCAAGTTCAAGGATGTATGTAATATTTCACGAGCTTGATTTTCAAGTCAAATAGTTGGTTAAAATATCAAGCTACTTGGTTTGATGAATCCCTAGAATACATGAAAACTGAGTTGTGATCTTTCGAATTATTTCGCCTGGTGCTTCAATATATTTTCTCTTGATATTTTTGGGCGCCCCTGCGGACCTTGCACCCGTGGTAAGTGCCACCTTTGCCACGCCCTAGATACGGCACTGATTTTTGGGTGTCATTATTGATGCCTATCATAGTATAAGGAATCCTTCCTCATAACATGCTTATATCATGGTAGAAGGTACACTATTGATGGATTTTCACCTAAGTGTTTTAACAGTGGTCAGTGATGATCATAAGCATTATATAAATCTATGAATGGAGAATTATTTCATAATTGATGAATTAATATCTTCTCTGCAGATAATTGGAATAATATGTTCAGATAATGAATTTCAAAAATTTTTTAGAGAATGACCGAAGGTGTAAATGATATCAAGCTATATAAAGATCTGTTAAAAAAGTCTTGGCATTGCATCTTTCGTTTATTTATATTCTATTTTGAAATTAAAAATTTAGTATATGTTTTTTGTTCTTCAATGAGTACTCCAAAAATCTAATGAATTGTGATTCCTTTATGAAATTTTTACTGAGTATTGAATTGAAAAATTTATTCAGTAGAGTAAATTTAAGAATTTCTTCAATTTTTAAATACTTAAAAATAATAACAGAATTTACAAAACTAACAATTGAAAAATATTTTCATACCGTTATGGGAAAATACTTCATGTTGTTTAATAGAAAATGGTATGAACACGCCTTTAATAGATAAAATATATAGAAAACTTGAGTGAACAAATATGTATCAATTATTTTCATACAAGTTCAATCAATTATTCATGTCATGAACAGTTTTGATATAGTGACTGTAGTTTTTTTTTTTCGTTCCTTATTAATATAGTGACTTTTTAAAGTATTCTACACATTGGTTGACAACTTGGTTCCGATTTTGAAAGTTACGCTACAGCTACAATGTTAAAATTCTTCATTGGATTCTTTGAAGTTCATTTTTTTCTTATGATATTGCCATTACATTCACTTAGATACACTATTCAAATTAATCAACAAGTTTTCTTCACCATTTTAGCTACCTCAGTTAAAATGATCTGTAAATTCTGGGATGAAATAGCATGTTTAGAGTTATATGATTAGAATTTTGCAAAAAAATATCCAGTGTCCATTAAGTACGCAAAAATTATTGAAGATTCTTCGGAACAAGCACATTTTGATAATCTCCAATGGGCTATTTCATGGGCCACTCTAAAATGAATTTCATTGAATTGTGAAAGCATTCCACTATATTTTTACGTTAAAGAAGCCGAATTCCAGTATATGAAATCATGACTGTATGCATCCCTTCGTAGTTTCGAAAATTTGGTATCTCTGAATAAAGCCGCGACTAGACGTTCAAGGCCTACTTCGATGTCAATAATTCCTGAATAGAATATACATCATTTTTAACGTCGTCGTTATTTTCTGGCTACTTTATCCAAAAACTCTTTCAGTTTTCTTGCATATTAGTCAAATCACTAAGATTTTTCAATATTTTGTCCTTTTTCAATTTTACAAATTTCAAAGAAATCTTTAGGTTCAGTAAGGTATGGCACAATCTGAGACAAGATACCATTTTGTGTCATTGTAGATTCATCTGATAAATCTATAAGATAAAAAAGGTATAAAATTAGTGGTTTCCAGCAGAATGATGTTAGGGGATGAAAATATAAAAATATCTGAAAAATATTAAAAAACGTGTTCAAATTAAGGCAAAATTTCAATTTGGTTCGGATTTTTCGACAATGAATTATAAGTAAAGTTGGAAAATGTCGTTCTCAGGAACACAAGAAATGAACAAGTTCCACTCCATTCTTTCACAAAGTTTCGGCTTTTATTAGTCCTTCTTCAGGCTAAAAACAATAACTTACATTTAGTGACACATGAACATGGAGAAACCGAATTTTATGTGCCTTTAAATGATAACATAAATTAATTGAAAACATCAAACATAAAGATGACAACAAAAAGTGAAAATGTAAAACGAAAAATGAATGAATGAAAAAAATAACTAAGTTATCTAACATCAAAGCGGATCAAGTAAGACATCGGTATGAAAAACAGAACAATCGAAACGAAAAAACGAGAGAAAAGAGAGATACTTACTGTCAGAACAATAAAACCTTGAATATTTTCATCTACAGAAAATAGTCATTCAAAAATCAAAGAAAACGAGTTCCACTGAACCTTAGCATTGATGTTTGTTGGTTTTTCCGGGGTCATGACACATTGCACATAAAATAAGAATGAATTTAAAACGAACCGCGGAATGAACTGAAGAAAAACCAGTAACATGTACAGTGGCGTGACAAAAAACGTAAATCGTTAAATCTGCTTTCACCATTTTTGAAATAAGGTGGAATATGCAATACTCAGTGTACTAACAGTACGGGCGTTACCTGCAAACTTGAAAATATTCAAGTTTTTATTGTTCTGACAGTGAGTATCTCTCTTTTCTTTCGTTTTGATTGTTCTGTTTTCCATACCCATGTCTTGCTTGATTCGCTTTGATGTTAGATAGCTTAGTTTTTTTTTCATTTTTCGGTTTACATTTTCACTCATCTTGTTCCTGAGACCGATATTTCCCAACTAATTAGTACTTGAAACGAGATTTTTCTATCAATGAAATATAAGGTTTTATTTTCTATATCTTGCATAAATTTCCTATGGTTTTGCTGGCACAATCAACAGGAAATTCTACTCGAATCTTGAATTGGTTATTTTTTATATATACCAAAAATTTCAAAAATGTCGTATCTATTATCACGGAAATCGATTACAATACTCAACACTTTGATCGAATTTCTAACGTTGGTAATATTTCTTAGAAAAAAAGGAATAATAATCACCTAAACATTTCAATTGAAAAAAGATTTGTAATTTATATTTTGCTTTCTAATATTTCCTCGAACACTGACAAAATAATTGAATTTTATTTATATGGAGCGAACAACGTGTATATTGAATAAAGATTAATATCGAAAACCTATTTGGAACTTGGAACTCAGAATAATTGACTGCAATTAGTGATTTTCAGCGAAAGGAATTTTACTGGAGTCATAATTTCTAATAGCAATAAGATGTGATAATGAAATAATCAAGTTAGGTGATAAGATAAATGAAAAAAATTAGTTCATCGAAGCACGTTAGATCAAGCAATTATACTGTAAAGTTCAAATATTGTTTTCTGTTTTCTCTTATATTATGACATAATGTTTCACCTCGTCAAAATATTCATCGTTTGAAATAAATTTGTTTTTCATCGATTAAAATTCTTATGTCCTAATATTTTTAAAATTTTTTCGAAAGAAAATATTCAATAATACCTCATTACCTGAACATTGATAAATAGATCAATGATTCACATTTCTAACTCATTCTTCAGTGTTTTATTGAAAACTGTAAAAATAAATTTTTATTCATAAGGAAGCAACAAAGTACATATATGCTGAAAACTATTTATATGAAGAAACTCTTTGAAACAGAATAGATAAAGATATGAATAATACTGAAACATTTCAGAATAATTTTATATACATTATCTATAGGTACAGATATCAAAATGTCATCATAATGAAATCAAGTAATATCATAAATTTATTATTCAATTATCTTAAGATAATTGCAGGGCCCCCGCAAGGGACATCAACGCCCGCGTGCAGAACATATTTTGGCGCCCCTTAAAGGGGGGAGGTAGAGAAAAGCAATGCTGGATAATCGGAAATTTTTTTTTTAAGTTTTATTGAGAATCTAGTGTAGAATGGTTGAAAATCTATCAGCAACCTTCATTGCCTTAAGAACTTTATGGTGTTAGTTGTAACATAATACATTCCAAATGTCATTCAAAATTCAAGCTGTATTCGTCTATGAATTATTCATAAAGGCATACACATTTAATTAGGATCAATCCAGAAATTGAATGGATGTTTTTCTAGATTTGGCTGCTGCAAATCCTTTTTTATTATCAATCAATCAATTTTATCGAGTATCTCTTACTCTATATCTAAGATTGCCAATCCAGAAAATCTTTCTTATGACATGGTAGCCTAGTTTTTAATTATTTCTAATTTAGTGAATGATCTCTCACCAGAAGCAACAGACACAGGTAAAGTGAGAAGGATTCTTGAGGCAATACTAAGATTCGGTAGAGAAGAAGTTAGATTATTTTCAAAAATATATTGTAGAATTTCAAGAGGACTTTCGCTTCAGATAATGAAAAAAATCTAAGGGCAAACCTACTATTTAAGGAACTTAGTGTTTGATCAATTATTTTCAAAAAGAAATTTTATTTTTAAAGTTATTTTTGGATCTTGTGGTGCTTCATCCGTCTGTTCATAATCGAACAATTTTGGTTTATACTTTCGTAGAGGAAAAATAATCATTCGCTTGAAAAAAATTATCATTATTATAATTTATTCCTCAGTCGTTTGAAATTTACAAAACGACATACCTTCCGAAACTATAATATATTTTTTTTCAGTAAATTATATTTTTATTCGGTTTCATTCAAGTCATTTTTGAAAATTAAATTTTATGAACGTCTATAGATCTCGTTCTAGAGTCCGGAAAATCTTTGAAAACCACAAATACCGAAACAGTAAAAATTTTGGGACATCTGAACTATTTTTTCTTCAGATATGTATCTTAAACAATTCTTATCAGTATCGATGAATCATATGATCATGTAAATATGTCTTTTTATAATTTGCAATGCTTAATTAAGAAACCATTGTGGAATTGAAATTTAAATTCTGTCCTTTTATTATCGTGACTATGATACTGAGGGAACAATTAATTTTTTCCGACAGTGTAAAAAATAATTTCCAAATGTGCATTGATGAATGGAGAAGTGAAGGACCTTTCGAATGAGGTATGACATGAAATATTTTCGCATTAAAAAAAAACATCATTGACTTGACCACGTATTCACCAATGAACAAAATCACTTCTGAACTGAAATTAAAAAGAAAAACTAACCGAGCATATGAATTTATATAATTTTCAGTCGTTTTTATATTATGTAGATATGATCCAATGTCACGGAATTATTTCGTAACAATCGTAACTAAACCTCAATCTTCAAAATAATATAAAAAGATTCAAGATTGAAAAATCATTCGAAATTTCATATTCATCTTTTGTAATCAAAGTAATTAACTATACTCAAATGAATTTGTTATAAGTGGACTCTCATGAACTCGAGCCTCGTTAACTCTAAATCCTCGATAACTCGATCGATTTTCAATCCCCTTGGAAAAACCTGTCTAAGCCGAAAAAAATTTCCATGCATAACTCGAAAGATTTTACGGATATATTTTACCATTTTTACCTCTATAAGCGAAGACGCACTAAATTTACCTCTACAACTCGAAGTCAGTAGTTAATTCCAAACCCCGCCGCACAAGTCCGGAACGTGCCGATGAATCGAGCGTATTTAATGATGCAATAATTGCATCGAGAGGTTTTATAGAATTTTGTTTATTTGTTCCTTAGTTATGTGAAGGTTGTTGGAAATATTTTTGTTTGATGTTTTTTATCCCGACTTTCCTAAGCCTCTGAGAGACCTCTCGGTAAATTGGAATTTTTACGAAAACCTTTAGAGTTTCCTTCAAAATTTCTGAAACAAGCTTAAAAAATTTGAGTGAAATACTCTTTCGCAATAATTGCAATAATTTGTTAGGATGGAGAAAATGATAACAGCAAAGAAATAACACTATGAATTAATTAACTCTTTTGAGTCTAAATCAAACTCCTTCATCGGATAAACTCTTAAAATATTCAGAATTTGTCATTTGGCTTTTGTCAACACAAAGACACGTTGATCTATTTCATTATGAAATTTTCTATTGTCAATTCATTTTTCAATAAATTCAGTAAAACCGGTGTGAAGTTATCCACATCCACAAGTGCATTCCGAGCCAATAGTAGGGTCGAAGCAAAAAATGGTATATTTATAATTTTCGATATGGAAATGGATAGTAATTTATTATTCGACTCGAGCAGTACAGACTTTTCATATTTTTTTCTATTATTGAACATTTTTTGGCCATTCAGGGGGTTGTTAATAATGTTATAGGGGCCGTTCCTAGATAAAAATCCATAACTCTTTTAAATAAAGGAGTACCTTGTTCTGCTTTTAGTATGTGGTAGACAGTGGAAAATTGAATCGAAAGATATACTCCATACAATTTGTCAGGCCTCGGGGAGGGGGAACATGCGATTTTGGCGGTATTTTCGCGATAAAAAACCATAACTTTTTTGAATGAAAGAGTACCGTGTTGTGCTTTTAGTATGTGATGAACATAGGAAAATTGAATCGAATGACATACTCCATACAGTTTGTCAGGCCCCGGGGAGGGGGGAAACTGCGATTTTGGGGGTATTTTCGCGATAAAAATCCATAACTTTTTTTAATGAAAGAGCCTCTGAATTTCTAAAAAATGTTCAGTAATAAAGAAAAATATAGAAAGTCTGTATTCCTCGAGTCAAATAATAAATTACTATCCATTTCCATATCGAAAATCATAAATATACCATTTTTTGCTTGAACCCTACTTTTGATTCAGGGTATACTTGTGGATGTGGATAACTTCACACCGGTTTCATCAAACCTGTACGATCTACTCTCATTATAGGGAATAAATATCACTATTCTTTAACTCTATAACCCGAATTACCATTTGGTTTACCTCTCGGCTTACCACTATATCTCATTACCTCTGTGTACGTCGAATTCAATCAAGAATGACCTGTATAACTCGAACTACGCCCATGTCGAACTATTAGTAACTCGACGAAAAATCTTGATCCCGTGGTGTTTCGAGTAAACGAGAGTCCACTGTATAATATAGTATAATCATTCGGAAACCGATCTATATAGGGTGAGCCCATAATATTCAAAGTTTTTCAAATTGAGTCACCTTGTGCCAATGAATATGAAAATATGAAATCGTTGAAAATAATTTCACTTTTATTCATATAAATATTTATCTAAAATGAGGAGAGAAAGTACCTATATAATTCAGAGAAGAAGAAGAGAAGGCAGATAAATTGAATTCTATAGATTTCAATTGAGGTGATGCTGCTATGGGCTCGGCTATAGGAGCATTACCTCATTAAGTTGTGATAAGGTTCGAAAGTTTTATTATCTGTTCGTCAGTAATAACGTCATTGTTAAGAATTTTCTGTATACCTCTTTCTGAATATATAACGTCATTCCAAGATGAATGTAGAGGAACGTAGTCCAAAAATGGAAAATTCCAATATTACAAAGCATCTCATTTCGAAAGAAATGTTCGCAGTTACTTGCTTTTTAGGTATACCAGAAAAAACTGGTGAAAATTTTAAATCAAAAATATTAATAAATAGTGCGATTCAGGATCATTTATATTTTAAACATTTGAAACCAAGCATAATTGAAAAAATCATAAACTCGATGTTCCATGAAGAATTCCAAGAAGGAGGTTTTTTTCCAGAGAGTTTGGGAAGATATTTGATTGTTGTTGAGGAGGGTGCATTCGAAGTTCATGAAGAGCAATTAGAAAAACCATATAAAGGAAGAACAGGAAAGATATATGATGAAGGCGTTTTTCTGATGCGAAATAATTTGAAAATGAAAGGTGAGTCTAATTATTTTCTTTATTTTGTTCATCATTTTTGCTCGTTTACTGAAATTACTATTGCGGTTCCTGAATGCTCATTTTATTATTACCAAATTCGAACTTTCTGAATGATTCAGAGCAGAGAATACTAGATGTGGTAAGGTGAGTTTCTTTTTAGATCTGTAGAATTTAATGAACTCCAATAATTATTATGTCAAATTTTGGATTTGATCATCCTATTAGTTAACACATTGTTTAAAGATTGCACGTGAATTGTATGTCAAGCGTTATTTCGGAAAGTTTGAGGCTAAATCAGAGAACAAACTAGTAACAAAAATATGGTCAACTAATTGCTTGTGTTTGGCGAATTAACTTGTCAGAGATAATATTTATAAACGTTGTTTCCAAGGAAATGTTGATTTAATTGGTATGTTTAACAGTATTTCTGGTATCAATTATATAATTTCCTCTAAAAGTCTTTTATTTTTGCAATATATCAATTTGAAGTTTCTTGCACATCTAGGAAACTTTTCGCAGTTTTTTTCTGAATAAGATCTGTACCGCTAGAAAAATATTTCTAATATTTTGCGCCATGATAGAGATATTCAAGGAAATATACGTGGTGATCAATTTGAATAATCACCTAATTATCTTTTTTTTTGTATTATCCCTGTATATTAGAAAATAATTTAATATTAATGTTACATTTGAAATTATCGAGAAATAACAAATTGAAGGTAACTAATGAAGCGCAACGCACTATTGCAGAACCCTGTGTATTCGAAAAAATCTTAAATTTCCATTCCATTGTATAGTAATCAAAATTTCAGTAAGATATTATTTTCAACATCGAGGATGCAAATTTTTTTTGAATGGATAATAATTTTAATAGTACATAATATGAATACTATTAAATAACAATATTTTCCAGCTCTCACCAACTGTAAAGTTTGGATACTTCTGCAGAATGCATTCAGGTCTATTATTAAAGAGTCAGGGGAGAATATAGAAAATTTGGAATTTTTGAAAACCTTTCCGTGGTTCAGGAACGTCGATGATGAAGTGCTTTCGAAAATATCAGCTGCCAATAAACTTTTATATTTCGGTACCAACGAAGTTTTGGATTTGCAAGTCAACACCTTATACATTATAAGCAAGGGCAATATTAAGCTCATCAAAAAAAAAATTGGTATGTAGAATATTAAAAGAAATGGTAAGAATGAATTAAAATAGTTTCATGTAATCATTCAAAAAATTTCAGGGTTAGTTAAAAATAAAAATATTTCACGAGTGATGAGTAGAGGTGATCACTTTGAAGGAAACACCGAGTCGAGTTATGACTTTATTGTATTTAGCCCTGGAGTTGAACTATTATCATTTGATATGGAATATTTACAACAGTTGATTGGCGGAAGTGAATATTTCAGGCAGGAAACTGTTGCGTGGGGGCCATTTCAAAATACTGGTGGATTATACAGAGGTAGGTAATTTTTTTTATTTATATTATTTGTTTATTTTTATCATTATTGGTTCAGAAGATTCAACGTCATCGATTGAATATTACTGAGGGTAGTATTGTAGACATTGCATTTAGGTGAATAATATGTAATATATTAGATGACAGTAGAATATGAACACCTAAAATTTATTACTCTATTTCAGTATCGTAATGAGTTCATTACAGTTCTAACAGTGCTGTAATGAACTCACTACAGCATTGTTTTCAGTTATCAACACAGACTATACTATCAAATTTCAACACGCGTCTATTGTCAATATAATATAATTTGGAAATAGTGAAATGATTTGCAACATTATTCGAAATTTCTTTCAATTCTGGTATTGTTAAATCGATTTCGCCAGACATAATTCACGAATTTAATGCGTAATTATGAATTATTTCAAAATTCGAGACGTACGATTCAATTTCACCTTCCGTAATCTGTCACACCAACTGCCAAGATATACCTAATACAAAAGTCACTAGGTTCTATAATCAGAATTTTTCACTGACTGAAATAGATATAATATCGTCTAATACTCATTGCGAAAGGCAATTCCAACACACATGCGTTAGAAAAAAAGCGACGAAGGATCGAGTTTTCGCATTCGTGTTGGAATAGGAGCGAGCCCATTCTGCAACTTGTTTCAGAATAAACTATTTTGGTATAATTGTTTCCCATTTTGCGAAGTAGTTGCAATTACTGCAAGGTGTTATATATTCCATTTCCGCATTGATATATGAAATGTTCATACTAATTACATATTTTAAATATAAATAAAATAGTTTTTTTTTATTTATAATAATTCATATGATTTTCAGAAGAATTCTCAGAAATGAAATTCGAGGATTTGAATATATTGGGAAATCTAGGGGAGGGAAGTTTTGGAAGAGTAGATTTAGTGAGTTATTCGAAGGACCCAAGCAAGCAATTTGCTCTGAAACGAGTTTCAAAGCACCGCACTGTAGACATACGGCAGGAAGGTTATGTACTTGACGAGAGGAAAATTCTCTTCAGTTGTGAACACCCATTTATTATTAGGTAAGTTCATATTTCAATATCTCACTAATTTTATAGAATACATTTTAATTTTGAAGGGCCGTTTCTAAGGCAGATCGTTTTTATTCTTTGAACAGATTTCTGTAATTTTTCGACCCATTTTAAATTTCACGTATAAAAAATTAATAACGATTTCGAGTTAGCTCCAAAATGTAATGTTTCCTACGTCTCCAGAACTATGGAAAATTCAAGCTAGTTCCAGTTGATCTGTGGATTTGGAGAGGTTATGTTATGATCAAAATTGACACAAATGTCAGCATTATTATAATTAATTTTATATTTCATTTCCTTTCAGCTTGACTCAATTAGATATTAAAAAAAATTATGCTTGTTCAGTTTTTCAAACGAATAGAGCTAGCCTGTTAGTCATGTGTCAAATCAATTTGACAGTATGAATTTGTTTTGTCATTTCAAGTACTTGTCAAGACAAGTACTACCAAGGTAGTAACTACCTTCTTCTTCAACCGAATTGTGTGCTGCTAAATTATTTCTATCAAGTGTCCCCTTCCTGACCCACCACCGCTTTTTTCTGGTTTAGTTTTTCGAACATCGTTGATAAATTTGAACTTGGTCTATGACTTTCAGCCAATTAGTAGTTACATTGAATCTCATTGAAAAGGATGATTAAGTTTTTATCTCATACAACAAATATGTATTTATCAAGTATTAGTAAAACACTGCCAATAAAAATCCATTACAAACAAAACGAATCTACCACTCATGTCCATAAACTAATCTTCTTATGGGTTTTATGACCAGTTGTACAGTTTGCCAGTAATTGAAATTTAAACGTTGATTACTCACTGATTTCTCTAGCACCATCTTTCAAATGACATTTTATGAGGCATAATTATCGTTTAAACTATATAAACAGGCAAATTTAAACGTTTATCTTCTCGATTAGTTTTAAAAGGGTATCTGCGCAACTCAAAACATCAGAACGTTTATGGCTTATAGATATAAACATAGACATTATTTATCTATGGACATAACCTTATTGTGTCACATTGTGTCTTTCTGCCTTTGTGTTTGGTATTGTGAGAAAATTCAAAATTGAAATATATGTATTCAGATTCAGATCATGCATTACCATTCAATGATAATTTAGAATAATAATTCATAATTTATGTTGACTTTGGCACCACAAAAGCACAGAACATAATACTAGCAAACTGAAATTTTGTATGTATCTTTGATAACCGTCAAAATTTTGCCAAAAATATCTCCTGTTTTGCTAAACATCGGTAGTTAGAAAACGGTGCAATCGGTAGAAATGATAAACATCGGTCAATACTGAACATTAATTATGTAAATGATGTTTATGTATTCTATATACCAGAGTAAAAATAAATCTTAAGAACAACCATTTAAGGATTGATATAACTAAGCACTTCTTTCTTGAGAGTAGCAATTTTTGGATGAATGATAAAGAATTAGTCGAATATGAAAAAAATTGATATGGAATTTTCACATCATCGTACAACAAACTTTTGCATTATTCGTTGAAACTGAGTATTTGAGTGCTGAACAGGGGCGGATACAGGGGGTGCAGGAGGCGCGCGACCCCCTTTGACCGATGAAGCTTCGTCTTCGTCTGACGAAATTCAAGTTGATGAATGGAAAAAAAAATTCTTCTGTATAACTTGTATGTGAATTCGGTATTGTGCGCCCCTCCCTCGAAGAAATCCTAGATCCGCCACTGGTACTTAATACTTTTTCGTGGGAAACTATCTAGCACTCTAAATCTTGATGGTGTTTAAAATTTTGTGACGTTTTTTCAGATTGTACAAAACGTTCCGAAGCAATAGATATATATACATGCTCTTCGAAGCAGGCCATGGTGGAGAAGTCTTTGAAGTCATGAAAAAACATGATCGTTTCGATAACGAAACAGCTCGCTTCATCTCAGCTAGTGCCCTAGAAGCTCTAGACTATTTACATAAAAGGGATTTAATCTATAGGTAAGTGATAGTACATAATTTACTGTCAGTAAAAATAAAAATACTCTTCCATTTTGTTTGACATTAAAAGAATATATTTAATGGTTAGAATTCCAGGAAATATTACACATTCGCAATTTTGTTTTGCAGGGATCTGAAACCAGACAATATGGTTATCGACCGATATGGATTTGTGAAGCTCATAGACTTTGGACTATCAAAGCATTTGGGTTTCACAGGAAGGACATGGTCCTTTTGTGGCTCGCCTTTTATTATGGCCCCCGAAATTATCCTGAAAATAGGTCACGATAGAGCTGTGGACATCTGGGCATTTGGAGTGTTGATTTATGAATTGCTAAGCGGACAGTAAGTTTAATTTCTAGAATTATTATCCTATTCGTTTTTTTTAATGTGCGGAAAATTATACCTCAAAACGTTTGATCTCTATAATTCATTTCGAAAACCTTCCACAATTTTTCAATATACATTCTTTTATTGAAATGATTGAAATCTTAAAGGATCTGAGTTGTTCTTCCAGGAAGTCATGTGTATGAGAATGTGCAAATGTGGTCACTCATCTATTTACTGTCTCTGCCCAAAACAGAAAAACTGAACACCTTAAATTAAGCAATTATTTATTTTCTCAGTGTTTACCTTGTACTCATAAACTATTAGAGAGATTTGAAGGAATTTTTTTCATATTTTGATTCTAGTTATAATATCCTAACGATATATTGTTTAACCTTCATATTATGAAATATATAACATTGATCTAAAATAAAGTCCGATGATATTAGTATATTTTTTTATGTCATATAATAACTCATCCATAAAATAACTGGGTGAATTTCAAACATCTACTAATTCATTGGGTAAATATAAATTAACCTGAACCAATCTCGGAAATTCACGGTTGGAGCAATACATTAAATGTTGACCACGACTTATTCATAAATGAATCTATCGTACGGAAAATTTGCATTCAAAAATAAAAAACCTTCAACAAAAAATACATCTGATATACCAAGAATTATGATTAGTATATTTAAATTTTTTTATAATCACATTGTTAATTATATTATTCATTTCTTATTGTCAATTATTGAATAGATTTTCAAATTATATCAAAACAATTAAATTAATTTTCGTTTTACAGTAATTTATTCAGTACAGTCAACCCAATGAAGGCGTACAGTCAAATAATTACAGGGATCGAAAAAGTTAAATTTCCTTATCAGCTATGGGGCCTACCAGCTGAAGACTTAGTTAGAAATTTATGTAAAAAGGAACCAAATGAAAGACTGGGATATCGAAGAATTGACGATATAAGAAAACACAGGTAAGGACTTCATATCAATGAGATGTACCAATTGAATCATCAATAAATTTGGTTGAATCTAAATTAAATATCGCAAACATCGAACGTCAACATAAATATTGAAATAATTGATCTGAAATCTGAAAAGAAAACATTTGAGGTTTTTGTCATGGCTGACATTGAAATCGAAACACCGTGTATATTCAATTGGATTTTAAATTAACGAAGGAGCAGCATTGTTATGTCTTCTGATAGACTCTAGAAAATTCGAAGAATTCTTCCGATTTCAGACAAATTTTCTTGAAAAAATATGCAAATGCTACAATAAAGTAAAGTAGGTAACTCAATGAGTGAATAAATTATTAAAAAATTTTTTTTTTTCAAATTTTTTTACGTGTCTAGATGCAACGAAAACAATTTCTCTCGTAATTATTGAAATGTTTCACGATTGTTTTTTTTTCATATCTTACATCGATATAAAATCAGAATTGCAAAATATCGAACGGTTATTCTTTTAATATCCGTAGAAGAGTTCAGATTTCCAATTAAAATTCTCTGATATGACAGTGAATTTTTTTGTGTGATAAGTTTAAAACACCATCAGGAATATTTCGACAGCTCAATATCAAAATTTTGGTACTCAATTAGCGCAACCAGTTTTTTTTCTTAATCATGTTAGAGGTTCAAAGGACAATTTAGGATGGCTATAAAGAAAGACCTGTTCCATATTTTTCGTTCATTAAAACAATGAACTTCAATTTGGAAACAAAAAAAAAAGCCCTACCATTGCAGTTTTTCCGCCATTTTGAATTTTTTTCAGAGGTTTTCATCTTTAGTTTAAAGGTTATGCATATCTGACCACACTCAATAGTATATTACTCAGAAATGACATTGAACACCCTGTATCTCGCTTATGCTTCTAAAACGAGGTATTATTCATAAGAAAAACTTGATTCTACCGGAGTCGTCTACGCGACTGTACAGGGTGAGTCTTTGACTTGAGTTGACATAAATTTCAATGGAAGATTCCTAAGGTGGAAGGAAACACTTGTTTCTTTCTCAATTTTTTTACGATTCGGCTCGGTTTCAAAGATAAAGACTGTTGAAATTCTTATATACTGACTGAGAAAACAATCGAATCGGAAAAAGTGTTTCATTTGACCTAAACTCTTCGGTTGAAATATATGTACAAGTCAAAGACTCACCCTTTATATGTTTGTCCAGTTCATGGACCACCCTGTATACATGTTCAACGCCAACGGTATAATCATAATAGCTGAAATTCATATGGGATGAGATACCCTCTATTGCTTCATTCTTCTACACCATAATCGATTTATGAAACGATTCTAAAATCGTTTTATTGAGAATAATGAACCAAAAGGAGTATTGGTAAAATGTCGAGATTTTCAAAGAAAAATTATGGAAGTTGGGACAGAAAGCATATTGAAGTAGGTGTTCAAAATGTTTCCTTCCGCCTCAAATTTTCTCGAACTCCTTTAACAAATGTTTTCAACATTAACACCCTGTGTCTCGGTGGTGAAATTGTTTGTTATACCTACTCCGAGACACCATTATAGACTTATTCTATTTCCACCTAATCGAATCTTTTTATTATTTTATTTCCAGATGGTTCGAGGGATTTAATTGGTCTGGTCTTATATCTCAGACAATGAAACCTCCCAAGATTCTTGTTCCCAAATCGCAGAATATTCATGCCATGAATTTGGTGTTGAACGAAGACAAACCCCCTCCAACTCCTCCGAAGGAAATGTCCAATTGGGATGAGATTTTTGCTTGAAAATCTTAAAAATGCACTCTTCTCATCAAAACTTGATAACATCCTTACGAGTGTAGACGCCGACTGTTGCAAGTCTAGTGTAGCCCGTCCTTGGCCTGTTGTTCATTTTATTTATTAATGACTCACCTGAGTACATTCCATCCAGGATTTTGAAAATTTTTGCTGACAATACGTCTATTGTAGTATCTGCTGGTTCCATGGAAGATCTAAAGAACCAGCTGAAACATCTCTTTCAGGTGTTTGTGGAATGGTGTAGGAAGAATGCACTGATGGTTAATATAGAAAAAACCAAGTGTATTCATTTCAAGATTGAGAGTTCCCATGATGGGGTGTTGAGTTTTCAGTTTGAGGGCTTCAACATCCAATCAGTGGACTGCACAAAGTGTTTGGCAATTTTCGTGGATTGCCTTCTGAGATGGGAGCAGCAGATAGATGCTCTCTGTAGAAGGGGGAAAAGTTCCCGTTACGCTATTTCGCGCCTAAAGCAATCCATGCCGCAGTCAGCATTATTTTCAGTGTATTACGGCCTAGTATACTGTCACCTTTCATATAATGTGATTTTTTTTGGTAAATCTGTGCACACTGAGAGAGTGTTCATTGCACAAAAGAGGGTAATGCGCACTATGTTCAGCATACCCCATAGAGAGTCTTGCAAACCTTTTTTTTGCGGCCCACAAGATTCTCACCATCCCTAGTATCTATATCCTTCAGTTGTTGATATATATGAAAACTTACAACCACTTGATTGACAGAAATTCAAGGTTCCACAACTATAATACTAGACACTTAGATATGCTTTGTGTTCCCTTACACAAAACTAGTGAACTAGAGTCATCTGTCTCATATCAAGGTCTCATTCTTTATAATCATTTTTCATCCAAATATAAAAGCTTGTGTCTGAGGAACACAGAGTCAAATCACTCCTTTTGAACAAGGCATACTATAACGTTGCGGGAATATCTGACCCATAGATAATTGTCGTTTCATGTTTATTTTGTCTGTTCTTTTACTAGTAGGAGGATATTTAGTTATGAATATTTGTATTTTAATTTGTTACCTTAAATGAACAATCAGTTTCTGTATTATGAAAATTTTTTGTAAAATTTTACCTATTTATTCTGTTTTTATTATACTACAATGTTGACTTGTCCTATACATGTAATATATCTAAATGGTCCGATAAAGATTTATTATTTATTATTATTATTATTTATTACTATATTAGATGTACATACATATGTATATAAATATAATTTGTTATCACTAATGTTTTTTTTTGAAGAACCAAGATTACTAAAAGTTTCTGTGGCTAGGATAGTTAGTCGTATTGCTAGGCCAAAGGCGTCAGTTGATAATTTTACCTATACCTAAGTTACTTATTAACATCTCCATAAGTGAATCGCTTGAAATTAAATGCAAAAAAAAAAAACGGATCGCATAATGTTCCAGACCGAAAGATCGAAAATAATGCCTCCTAATGATATTTCACTAGATGGTACTCAGGTTAAGATGAAAGACTGTAAAGTTTCTTGGTGTTTATGTTGATTCTAACCTGAAGTGGAGGAATAATGTAAACAACTTCAATAAAGAATTAAATGACATTTATGCTATTTATGTTTTGTGGAAGTCAGTAGATGTATCCATCTTGAAGTTCATTTATTTCTCTAATTGTCAATCAATCTTGTCGTATGGTATTGTATGCTGGGGAGGCCGTTCCAGCTCAGCATGCCTATCGTAAAGCAAAAATGGCTTTAAGATCTATACTAAACATGAAATACAGGCAGACGTGCAGGGGTGTTTTTCGGGCTGATAATATTCATACTTTCACAGGACTTTATGTTTAGAATTGTATAAAATTTCTCATACAACACAGAGATTTATTTGATAGATTTAGAATAGTTATTTATAATACAAGTGCAGAAGGCATTGATATTCTTCCATGAGTTCAAAATTCAAAAACGAACCACGAAGTGGCGAGTTTTGGAATGAACGAGTGGTAGAATGAGCCTTCTGTACGAGTATTATACATTATATTCTCTAATTCATTGCATTTTCATTGAAATTAATGAAATATTTCCATAAATATATTTTAGTGATTTTTGCATTGAAAAATGTTGGTTGGCAGAACTGATTCCTTTAAGGCAAATTGATGAATTGACAGATAAAGCCGTGGCGGAAAGTTCGGAGTACCAACATAGAATAATAAAATATTACCATGAAAACTGTGCGTTTCTGATATATTCTCGCACGATTTTGTTCTACAAGATGTGGAAGAATGAACGGAATAACCACAGAATTAGAGAAATAATAATACTAAAACTAAGCTGGTGCATCAACATAATCTCACACTCACAGAGAATAATGCAATGTATAACTCTGATCTTCTTTTTGTTTATTTTGAAGGGGTTTTAAAATCCCTACGTCTGTAATTTGAACAACGTTATCAAAACAACATATTGGAATATTTATAATGTTATGTTAATAAATAGGATGTGATCCTAGACAGCTACAATATCGCTGAATAAGCAAATTTCAAACAAAGGACTGAAAATACGATGTATAATTAAACAAGCGGATTGGTTCGCCCACACATTTCCTAACATGACAAAATAGCTAAATTGACAATGTGTCTTGCAAAACCCTTATTTTTATAGTCATTAAAACCATAGCAAAATCACATAGAGTATTTCATCTCAGTAAAAATAGAAACACTCTGATAGAGCTTTTGCGTACATAAACATATAGAATTAAAAAATCAAATGGGACTAGCAAACGTCTAAATCAATCGAAAACTACAGGGAAACGTGGAATACCCTCTATTTTAATTTTTAATTAGATAGCAAACTCTATTATCTTCGAAAAATTATCTATCATGAAAAAAGTGAAATAGAGTGTGCGTGCCATTTGCAATAAGCCCAATAGCAAGGCTCGAATGCGTCATCAATTAATCGTTTCATTTTGAAAACCCAGTAGAGTTCTCATTGATTTTTTAAAGTCAGTACATACCTCTTTCTTCTAGTACCTATTCGATTTCAAAATCTCGTTCAAATAAATTCATTCATACCGAAGTTATCAGGTTTCTTCAATTTAAGGAAGATCAAAATATCACAAAAACGGTTTTAAGTTTTAAGCATATGAAATCTCGAACAAAGTTGAACTCATTTAGTTCATACAATCTGAAAAACAGGGGTTTTAAAAGAAAAATTATATGTTTAGTCATTTACGCCTTTTGAGAACACCCTTTGTATTTCCAAACACTTATGGTAACGTGTTGAAAATTTCAGCCCTCATCTGTAATAAGTAAGTGTCGCGTCAATGTTGAAACACTCTGCAATTGACAACTAATGACAGTTTGCCGAACGAGGAGAATTTCTTGAAAACTGAATATTTGTTTATTCCTTTGAACCAGTTCAGATATTCGAATGATATTTGGTGCGTTTCAAGAGTAGTTACGGCGCATTTATTGACCTGCAATTAAGGATTTTATGTTCATGATTGATGCACATACGGGTAATGATATATTGCTCCTAACAAAATCATTGTATTCCAATGACATATTTCAAGGTTGTTCAACTTATTTCAAGGTAAAATATTCTTTTAATTCCTCGTCCAATACTTCGATATGACCGCAGTAGTTCAGGTTTAGACATGCCTTGTAACCGACATTTCTTTTTGAGCATTGAGCAAAACTTGACAGTTGTTGTCACCAAAAATTACAATACCTTTGAAAACAAACGTAATTATAATCTCCAAGGACACCAGAAAACGACGCTCAACAATTTTTTCTGATTTTATTGTCAAGTGCTAGTTAGACAGCTTTTATCGTGAAAATGAGTCGCTTTGGAAGCGATTCTTTGTCTAATATTGATCTGGCGATTGAGAAAAGTATACCGTATAATACCCTCAGAACTTATACTTCAATATGGAAACAGTTTATGACATTCTGCAAAGCAAAGAACTATGAGCTTATGGAAAACACAACTTTAGAACAACCAAACCTAATTCTGAAAGATTGGGCGTGGAATAAGAAGAAGGAAAACGGTGAAAATTACAAAGAACTAGTTGTGAAGACAATGTGAAACACCGTTGCAAAAAAAATGCAAGAAATGTATTTTGTGAAGTGGAAAATAATTTTTGACCCATTTAAAGACATTATCTTTAAGTCTTGTAGGGAAGCTCGTAATGCGAAAAGAAGGAATTTGCAGACGTGTGCAAATAAAAGTGCAGCTCTGCTTCATTGAAATTGGATGAGTATTATCCAATGGTTTCATTATGGGATGAAAACACTCCAGCAGGACTCCAACGGAAATTTTACCATATCGCTTCAGTGGAACTTGCCTGGAGAGGTGGAGAAGCAGTAAACTGCAAAGTTCATTATTTTAAAGAGGAAGTGGATAATTCTGGGATAAAAACAGGTAGAATACACATTTTTTTAAATAACTGATTTTCAAAAATCCAACTTTTTAGGAAGAGTAGAATATAATCCTCTCTTCAATAAAACGGCACAGGGTGGAGAAAAAAAAATGGCCGAAAGTAAATGGCTGGTCCCTAACACGAAGAACCCAACCTTTTGTCCAGTCCGCCTATTTAAAATTCTGATGGTTAAAGTTCATCTATAATAACAACTGATAGATTATTCTTAACGATTAACCCATTATGGAACAAAGAACTTTCAAGTGGATGGTACAAAAACACTCCAGTGGAAAAAAATAAACTTTCGAAATGGACTAAAGAAGCGGCAGAGAAGGCAGGATTGAATACAAAAGGAATTAAAATAACAAACCACTCTATGCGGTCGACAGCAGTCAGTAACTTAGCTAAAGCAGGGGTAGGTGAACAACAATTAATTAAAATTACTGGCCACAGTTCAGCCAACTCAATTAAACCTTATCTGAAATGGATAATGAGCACTACTCCAACATCATAAACACCCTTAGAAGTGACGCCTCAGAACCTCCAGCTAAAAAGCAGAAAACAGAAGATCCTGCAGTCACTTCTCCCGCTTCTCACTCAACAGATTACATTAATGATGTACCTACACCCCACATCTTCAATGAATCAACAAAAGTTTCAAACAATACCCCTACCGTGTACCAAAATTGCAATTTATATTTCAATTGTACCATAAATAATTAAATTTGTAGTATTTTGGATGAAATAAAATTGAGTATCTGTTTTTCAGTTTTCAAATTAATACCTATACATAAGTAATGCATGCAGAATAATCTGTTACTCAGGAAATAGTCTTGTCAAATACCTTTCGGGCATCTAATTTCTCCTGTGAATAAAATCGAAAAAACACATTGCAAAGTAATATTTTTTGACAAAAAATTCCGATTCTATTCGGTAAAATTAGATGCCCTTATGATATTACTTACGAATATTTCCCTCCTGTCAAAAATTCTATGTATATGGAGAACAATTATTGAAAATTACAGCGATAATTGCATTGTAGGAAGCGAAACAGCACTGCGATAATTGTTCTGTTCATAGATGCATAGTTTCTATGCATCTTACACAGTTCGAATCTATGCCAATTCCATTCTACATCAGTTTGACAAGTGATGTAACAGTTTATTCGGGAAATATTCCCCCGAATTACACTCGTGCATCAAAATGACCGGATAATTTTGCATTCCAGCCCGTTTTCTTTGAAAAACTGCATGAGTTCATTTTCATTTTTGGAGAAAGAGCCCGACACCGAAGGTGGGGGGCTCATCAAGTGCATCAAAATTACCGATAACATGCAAAATTATCGGTAATTTTGATGCACTTGTGCAATTACTTACGATAATGCAACATATTCAAAAAACGTGTGCCAATCAATCGCACACAATACTCTACATGGAAGAATCACTAGCTAATTAGTTGACTAATTCCAGTAAAATTTCAATTCTGATACCATTGTAATCGATGCCAACATTTTGAACACAGGTGAACATGTCTTACGTTGTCATAAGCCTTTGATTAAATCAGCGTAGACATCCTTGCCTATAAGGCGCCTCTCTATCGTTACACGTTACATGAAGGGATATTAATTAGGTATATCGTTCCATTAAACATGCAGGCAAAATGATACCTCTCTTGTGGCAAGTGCATTGCAAAACCCGAACTATGATTTGCTTAACTCCTCTTCAGATTGTCTGTTTTAGGTTTATATTTTTGTGAAAACTTCAATGAGTTTTTTGAAACTGTCAACATTAGATATAGAAAGGAACAGGCAGCAGCCTAATGGAAAAATTGTCACCAGTTAATTCTTCTGAAACTTTCGTATGTTGCCGATTTTGAGTCGAGCTTGAATAAGCGGTATCACTCAAAGTTGTCACTATAACATTCTTTTTTTATAAATTTTTTAAATTGGACAAAGTTTGATTTATTCACATAAACAGGAATGAGATATCTGGCTTGACATTGAACATGAAACGTAAAATCATATTCCTGAAAAATCATATAGACAGTCAAGCACATGACTCATTTAATAATGAAACAACAATAAAATGAATGAATCCGAAATGCTCTAATAAATGAAAATAAAAAGGAGAGCGAATAAATTCCTTATATGTATTGGAATTGAGTAAAAGTTCTCTTGTCGAAATTTCAGATTAGATATAGCCTTCCAAATCATATCGCCATTATTTCCCAATATATCGCAACAATTTATTATTTTGTTCATCCACTAATCTATTGACTGGATAAGCTACATCCTTCAATTTTTCTCATAAGAAAATGTATGTAAGGATTTGGAGATCGAGAAGACAACAAGTCCACCTTGACCTATCCATCTCTTTGGAAAAGAATTGTGAAGTTCTCACTTCTAAACCAAATGAGGTCCAGCCTCATCATGTTGAAACTATATTCCTGTAATAATGCCTTGTGGCATGATGAGTAATATATTTTGTAAGAAGTCAAGATAAACATAACATTTTTGGCGGACTGAGCCTCGTCTATTTCTCTTACACATAACAAATACACGAACATAATATCAGCATATTCTCCATTTGCCGTATTGGTCATTTTGATAATTCCAAAATTTTATAATACCGCATAAGTAATAACTATCTTAAGTTTTCGTTTTCATCATAGAAAATGACCATACAATATGTTCCGAGGAATTCATATTTTGTCTTTGAGCATATTTTCTTCAGCTTTATATTGTTTTTCCACTACTGAATTATTCATTATTGCAATGTTTTCGAGGAGATTTTTACTCTATATTCATTCACGATTCTCACGAGATACCTCAATTTTTTGAACTTTGTCCAATTTCAAAAATTCATAAGAAAAGAGAAGATAAGAAAAAATGTTAGATGTGACTTTGAGTGATAACGCGTAATGAGGCTGATTTCATGATTTTTTCTAAATCTAAACAATGATTTTAAATTCGATATTCAAAGTGATATTTCCAACCTGACTATTTCAAATGAGGAAGAACGAGTCCGGTCCTGGAAAATTGAAATGATTAATATTTCTCTGAATGGACTTCCGCATGTGTCATTAATATACCATGTTTAAAAAAATTTTGCCGATAAGTTTGGTTCTGATGATGGTTTCATTATTTTCAGGAAAATTCAAACTCACCCTCTAGCTTTCTTGGTTTTTTTGTTGTCAATCCGTACTCACATAGTCCTACTTCACCCCTGATAAGGGTATGTAGAGTAACTCATGAGACACCTTGCATATTTCTTTTAGAATTACAATAATCAAAAGTAACGAAACAATTGTATTGGATCTGACACGATTAACGAATAAAATGTGATAATATGAAGTAATCGTCATCGAAATACCGGTAACCATAATTATATGGCACTCACAAAAGTTTACAAAATGA